>NC_143404.1:61843731-62145306 GCF_052110815.1 Crocodylus siamensis | reverse complement strand
TTCTGCCTACCATGCTTGAGTTTTCAAAGCTGCTTATTCTTCTGAAAGTCATTGCACTTCACTCAGTCATTGCATTAGTTCTGTTTTCTGTCACAATCAAGTAAGTGTTCAGAGCTCTCCTTCCTCCCCCTAAGGAGCAAACCTCTTCCTTGTACCTTAGTTCAGGCTGTAATTCCTAATGAAACCAGCCCTGCTGTTAAAGGAAGAAAACTGCACAAAGTCTCTGAAATACAATAATGTCCACACGTTTGGCCCATTGCAAACACGCAGAGATGAAATTAAATCTTACAAAGAGCAATTCATCTCAAGCTCAATCATTATTGCTCTGGATGTTCTGTTAATCCTTTAGTTTACTGCGCTTGCAGGGACCCAACCTTCTAGCTGCATCCAGAAGCTGTGGGCTTGAAAACTCGAAACTGCCAGCCCAGATGGGATTAGAAATCATTGTCACGTATGAAATGTCTGGCTCTCAATGAAATTATCATTGAGGGGTAGGTTTACAAAGACACTTTCAACCTGTGTGGAAGAAGAGTAGAAAGGGGGCTGGATGCAACTGTACAGTTGAGATCAAATTCAATTACAGCTGAGAAAGCTACATTCACAGCATTTTCAATGACCTGTTTCCACCAGTGAGTGCTACACTGTTTGCCCAGACTCTTAGGTGAGAAAATTTACTGCTTACAAGAAAAATTCCCCTAACAGTGCAGACTGAATACTATCTAGGCCAACTTTTCACCATAGTTATTCATGATAATTGGGTGCTTGTGCATGCCAATAGGTTTCTCGATGTCCAACAAGCCATTTGTTCGTCCAATAGATATACTGAAATTGTGGTAACCACTTGCACAGTTACAGCGTTTCACTTGTGTGTACAATGTTTTGGCAGAGATTACAAGCCTCCACCTTGAAAAAAACTGACATCCTATACTTTACCATGCACTTTGGCCTAGCTGACACTAGGGAAAAAAATTAATTAAGCACAACCCACAGTTTCTAAAGCAAGGGATCATTTGAAAGCCACACTTTCTCCTTAGTTTGTATAACTTTTACTTATATCTTGTGTAAAAGGACATTAGGCGGATGCAGCCACTAAAAAAGGTGAAATTACAGTACTAAATTACTATGCAAAAAAGCAGGAAGGAGTTAGTAAGTAAGCGTGAAGTTCAGCTCATTGTTCAAGTGTCGTTTTGACTCATGCTGCACTCAGGCAAAACTCTTTTTTTTACATATACAAATAGCAAGCACCCAGAGCATGCCAAAGAGGAAAAGGAAATTTTACATATAGGGTACAAATATTTGCCATTATTAATACCAAAAGGCTATGAACTTTGTATGGAGGAATGTGCAAGTTTGTAGGTCTCAATCAAGTTACCACAGCTAACAAACACACCAGGAAAAATCTTGGACAAGAAGTTTACACCTAGACACTATAGTGATGGGCACATTAGAAATGAGCTAGATTAAATAGATGAGAGAGACAGACAAATCTTAATGTCCTCCAACGCACTCTTTTGTCTGACAGCCCGGAAAATGCCAGCATTCCCAGGATTAAATGAAAACAGAAAATTGCATTTCCACTGTAAAATATACAATGAACCTTGATATGTCAGTTTCTGTGTTAAAGCAAACCAGGGCTCAACCAAGTAGTCCCAGTGTGATCCAAGATACAATGAGAAAAACTAAACAATATCTGAGCAGCTGATCCACTGAAAGCTTTTAAGTTGCTACCCTTTTACCCCAGGATATCAGTGAAGTGATGTGACCTGTACACACTTTGACACACTAATTTTTCTTGAGCTCAGCATCACCAAAATGCTAACTGTCCATCTCTCATTGCTGTCTTGCTAACATATTTTTCTTTGTGACATCTAACTATTCTATCTTTCCAGGCCTGTCAAACAATTCCTTTTGTGTGTATCCTTTTCTTCTTTGTTCTTAAAGAGAATAAAACACAACTATACTCGTTAGATATAAAAAAAAAAAAATACCCCCCCAACAAACCAACACAACCAGTTCCCTCCACAATTCTTCCAGTTTAGGTTACAAAACACTATCCTTATATATGCTCCAACGCACACAAAAACCTATTTGCATGTCTCGGCGCACTTTTAGCACAGTGTCCAAATTTTGTAATGTTATTTCCCCCCCCCCGGCAACAATGTGTGTGCAAACACCAGGCAAGATCTGGCATTATAGAGTTTGCAAGCTTAGGATCAAATTCTGTTCTTGCTCACACAGGCACAGTGCAGGAATAACCCGGGTAAAGCCAATGGAGTTACTCTAGCATCACGTTGGTGTCAGCAGGAAAAGAATGTAGCCTTTTCTGTAACAGTTTTCCTTATTCAAAATCACAATCAGGCAAACTTGTTTGTAATCCACTGCAGCTGGTGTTTCCATAATTGATAGAGATATAAAAGGCCTTTTTTGCTAAAGTTGTATTTTGGGTAGGGGGCGGGTTTCTACTGGGGTGGAGTTGCACGAAAGCACCTACAAAATAGCTAGCTTTATCCTTCAGATAATGCAGCTCCCTTTCGAATCCCTGGCTTAAAGCAAGTGGTTATGAGTTTTAACAATAAAAAGGAGCTAAAAACAAACGTTTATTTTACTTGACGTAGCAAAACAGTGGATTAAAAAGTAAATCAATGCGCCATCTGAATGGTTCCTGCTGTAGCTGCAATTTCAAATGAAATAAGAATGTTATAAAAGCACTTGCATATTAGACACATTTGGAAATGTCTCCATGTAACTGTTCTTTAAGTGTTCTGTCTCTGAGTACTAACAGGTCACTGCACAGGAAATGCAAAAATATGTTACATTTTAATCAGGGTATATAAAACTCTGTCTAGAATGTTACATTGCCCTGGGGAATATAGTTAGTAGGGGAACATTTACAAAGTCCAGGTCACTCTCCCCATTACATCACTGCAAAAAAAAAAAAAAATTAAGTTAAATTATATGTGTGTCATGTATCGGAACTGTAATCCCATTCCCAGTTGAGGATGCTGGCTAAAATAAGCTTATTTCCTCTGAGAAACTCATAATCACTCCTCTGGTCTTGTGTACCTACTTTGCACATTTTACATAGTAAATTTTCATAGAGAGCAAGCCTTTCTGAGTACTAATAATGAAAGAGGATAAAGACATAAGACAACTTTTAACACACTTCCATGGCAACTACACTCCATATATCAACATCTTCATCCACTTACGCTGAGATTGCCAAAGGAAATGTATCAAGCATGAACTTCCCCAAGTAGGCCTGCTTCATACATGATAAAAAATTAAGTAACGGGTTGTAGAAGAAACATTTGCGAATGGTTAAGAAAAAATATCCTTAATCCAAACAAGTGGAAACACAGATGTACATGTCATCACAACATCTCCCTCCCAGTAAATACTTCCCCAAATGATTTACCTTTGTTTAACTGGAGTCGCAAAAATGGTAATATCTCTAATGTGTCCACAGAAACAGCAAAAGAATTGTGTTAGTTTGTGCATTTTCCAGCTGTGATGAAGATTTTACTCAAGATTTTACTTACACAAGCCACAGAAATTTGGGGGCTTCACCAGATCCTTATGAACAGGGCAAAGGCGTTCAACTCTACTTTGGCTTGTTCCATTTTTCCTTAGACTTCCAGATAAAAAGGATTCATTTTTCCAAGACGGAAGGCAGAAAAGAGGAGAGGGACGTTGATTTCCCATGACGTCATTAAAAAAAACCCCACATTTGCCAAATAATACAAAGGACTTGCTCAATGGTGACTGAAATGAACCATCGTTCCTCACGTGTAAATGGCACATTGCTCAGGCCTAAGCAGTTTGCATGTTGTGGCATGAAATATAGATCTCAGACTAACAACCCCTTTTAATTTAAATATATCTAGTGGTTGAAACTCCTGGCATTATCCTTTCAGTTTCTCCCTTCTGCGTAACACCTTTTCAGCTCATGACTTTCCACTCCTTGCTCAAGCCTACCTGTAGCACCGCAGCTACGCTGTTCCAACTCTCTCCTCAACAGCACTACTCCAAGCTAGCTGACCTGACAACTAACATTATTCATACCAGTGATCCTATGCAACTAGATTACATATTTGCATCAAAACACCTTGTATGCTACCTGATCCTTCAGTGAAAAACCCCGGGGCTTATTCACTGCAAAGCTATAGAAGACTGTCTCTTAATAGGGAATTATGAATGCCTAATTGATGTTTCTTTATGCTCATAACCATAGCAGCAAAGAGCGCCAAAAAACCACTACTGAAGTAATCTGCACTTACACCCCTTGCAGGAAAAAGGGATATTACTGGTCCATTTAACTTTTTGAGAACGTGGCACAGAAAATTTAAAACGAGATTATCGGAAAGGTCTTCTGAATGTGGGTAGCCAGTCTCAGAAGCACAGGACCCAATTCTGCAGCACATGCAGCATTTTGAGCACTGCCCCATTGACTGCAGTGTTCTCCCTCATTCACTGTACACCTGACAGTTCCTGCAAAGGACATAGCAGGGGTCCTACAGACATCAGCATCTTCTACCACACAATCCTGATTCATTTCCTCATGCATTCCACGTTTTACACAACTTGGGGAGCCTTTCACATGTTACAAACTAATGAAACAGAAATGGCATCAGGTGGAACCTGTTCCTTTCCCAGGAATTACACAGGCCTCGAATCTTTAAAACCACAAAACAGAGCTGTATCATTGCAGGAGAGGGAGGAATGGGTAGGAGTCACAGGCTGTTATCCTGCAGATCAGACAATAGATGAAGATGAGACATACATTGTTCCAGAGCTTCAAAGATATTTGATGACACTGTTTTCCCTGCTTCTGGCCCCCATATCTCGTCTCCTTCCCAGTATTGCCAGCTTCCCTCCCTCAGCTTGCCCATCCCCTCTGGTCTTCATTCCTCTCCATTGCATTGAGGAATTGCATCTTCCTGTCCAAGTACCTTAAGGGGATCATTTAAAGCCCCAGATATTCAGAGGGTAGCTCTACTGTTTCCTAGCATGTCCTGGCAGGGCCTCTCCTAAATGCACTTGAGAAGGCACTTGGGGGCATTCTCCCCCTCTCCCTGGGTTTCTAGTGTGTTTGAGAATAGGTACTGGGAATGCCCATGGAAAGGCTTCACCAACACAATTCCCATATGGCATGCAAGGGTAGGAATGAGTAGACAAAGTGTGCTAGAAGTGTGCCGGGACAGGGGACCTAGACGGGGTGAATTTACCTGCTCTCACTTGGGAATGCTGAGTAGCTTGCCTGGGAAGCAGGACGAAGCAATTGCAAGAAATAGCCTGCTTGGCCCATCTACAGCTTGGGCAGTGAGCTCTATGAAAGTGAAGTATTCTCAGTGCAGAGGGAGAACGCCGGCCAAGGATAAAGCACACTCAATAGAGACAGACTCTGTGGGGAATTTTGTTTCAGCTGCTAACAAACCTCTACTTATCATGTGCAAATGGCAAATTCCAGAGGCTAATAAATCACCTAAATTTGGGTGGATTTTCACGAGGACAGAAAAAGGTAACACGGTTCTCCTGCTAAATTTCAAGTCTCTGGAGCCAAGCATGGAATTACTAGAAGTTTGAAACAAAACAGTCCCATGTCTTTTTTAACCTTGGCGAAATAATGTATTTTTCCCTACATTTTTGGAAATGGCTAAACCATATTTCCTGAAGCTTTGAATTTAACCTGATTCTGACACACAGCATGGGAAATTTCAGCTCAAACAGTTGAAGTTTGGCAAAGTTATAAGCAACTGAAATAAGGACTTACGAAGGAAGGATGGGTATCCTGAGCTCTGCTGATAAACGGCGGCATCGCTACCAGCTCTTGCTATAATAATGCTACTGACATCCACACAGTGCAAAATGTTCCCTGTGTCTTCATTGTTTAGCTGCTGCACATGCCCCACACTATCCTTTTCCTTTCAATGCCATCATGTAGCCCAGGTTTTACAGATTCAAAGTTGCTGCCCGTGGAGGAAAAGCAATTTTCAATCATTATACCCTTTTCCCAACTTACATGGTCTTAAAGGAACAGAAATACAATTTAATTCATCAATTGTTCTTTTCCCATGCAAGCTAAAAATATGCGAGCATATCTATCATTTCCAAAGCTGTATTTTCCCATGTATTTTTAAACTGAGAAACTAGCTCGAAGTACAGAATTCAGATCCACATCTCAAATTTAATCAATGGGAGCCCTCATGATTAAAATGAAGAATTTCAGCACCTTTGTGAACTGAGGCCTGAGTTTACGGTCTGATTTTAAAAAATCCTGACATTTAGGATGTTCAAATTTTGGATTCCTGCTTGTTACTGAGCTACACCCTAGGATAAATTTCGGATCTAAATTCCAATCTAGATTTCAAACCGCAGTATCTTTAAATATAAAATTTGGGGTCATGGATCTGTATCTTGTCGAAGCCTATTTCTAGTCATAATGTAAGTTTATTTGCAATATTAAATAGGACTTCACTGTGTCAGGTGATATTTTGTTATCTTTTGACAAGAGAAAATATTTAATATGCTCATTTTTTTCACTGCTCTGAATATTATTTTAATTGTCAAAAATAATTAAATGCTTATGAGAAAGAGACATCTGTAGACATTTTGACAATACATATTGAGATATGCTTTAAGGGAAAATCAGCATGGTTTGACTTTTATTTGCTGTACTAAATGATGATACACCTTGATCACATTTGTTCCCTATTTATGTGTACAACAGGAAGCATTCTCCAAATGATCTGCAAGGAACAAAAGGACTATCTGACAAACACAGACATGCAAGGACATGCAGGAGCAAGGATGTTGAAAGAGGAACCCTAAAAATCCATTGCTCCTTGGTGGGGCAACAGGCTGGATCCAGTCCCTTCAGTTTAAAGGAGAAAGTCACGGTAGCCAACAATTAATTTATGATGAATAATAGTAATAAATAAGCAAGAATTACTGTTATGAGGTTCATATCCAAGGACCTTGGGCCACTTAATAATATATAGGTCTATCAATCATCAAAGACAGACAAGGTCTTCCTAACCAAATGAACACCTAACCTGGCATACTGAGGCTGAAAGCCTACCTTTAGAAACAGAGGCAAGCATTGAGCTTCATTTGAAAAGACTTCATTGCAGAGCTCTGGTGTGCAGAGGATCCTTCCAAATTCTGAGATTCGTAGTAAAGAAAACCCTACTTGATGATATTACATGGAGTGAGTAAGTGCTGATCCCAGGTGCTGCTAAAGTAGTCTAGGGAATAGGTGGAGTAGAAAGGCCTGGTCTCTCAGATGCAGAAGACTGGATCTACATTACCTAAGCTTTATCTTGAGCTCTTATTAATATAATGGCTGACTCCACCATCCCTTGAAGGAAGATAAAGGTAAACCACCCCCAGTGAACCTTTTGGCTATTACTTGCATCTACATTTCTCCTAAAGCCAAGAAGATATTTCAAACATGTAGACAAATACGTCTGTGATGCACAGCTTGCAATTTCCACTATGAGGAAATATTCACTTGGCGTGCTCACTGCTTTTGAAAATCAACAGATTTTCATTAGATGCCCAATAAGGATTGATAGGCCTAACTTTAGGGACCCCTTTTTGGAAATCCCGGCCTCCTTAGTGCCTCTGATCTCAAACCAAAGGGTAGCATGTGCATTCTGTCACATTATAGGTATACTAGGTTCTCACATCTTCCAGGGCAACTGTATTTCAGAAACATGTAGCCAGATCCCTGTTTCTGAACAAAGTGCATTTAACACAGGGCACAAGAGAAAGGTATCTTTAGGCTAATTTTCTGACCCGGAAACTTGCCGCTCACCACAGTTGCTCTGGGATAACTTAAAGAAGTCTAAAGACTGCTCTACATTATGCTGCCTAGAATGGTCTCCTATGAACTCCCCTACTGGGGAATTAGTGTCATGCGGTGCAGCCACACTCCCTCCCACTCTCAATTATGCCTCAGCAGGGCTGGCGTTACGGGAGGGATTATGTGGGTGACCACCCCGGGTACCGTCGTCAGGGGGCACCACACACATGCACACGTACACATACCACACACATGCATGCAGATACATGCAGTCCCCCACCCCGCCCTACCTCTACCCCATGCAGGAGGAGCAGTGTCCAGCCCAGTCCACCCATCACCTCCAGCTGGTGCTCAGGAGGACGCTGGCCTAACTCAAGCAGGCAGAGTGGTGCCTGCTCTGGCCTGCCCACCTGGCTCCTGCACAGCAGCAGTGGTACTTGCTCACGGGGAAGCAAGTCTCCCGATCCAGAGCAGCAGCTGCCCCAGGGGCTTTATTTCTGAAACTTTTCCTAAAACTGCTACATACTTCAACTCAAAGAAAGGGCCCCAAAATACACATTCACACCATTTTCCCTAAGGCCTGTCCACCTGCCTCAGACCCACCTGGGAAAGCCTTCTTTAATGGAGGTTGCGGGGAATAAGTGAGCCATTGGCTCTTCTTTCCATGCCTCCTAGGAAGAATTCCCCCAAATCCAATCAGGACACTCCTCACTTTTTATGCTTTAGCAGAGTGGTGCCGGGATCTTGCCTATAGTCTCTGCTTTGACGGAAGCACAATAAAAATCACAATATTATATACAATATAAATATAGTTGAGAAAACAGTCAGGCACCACAGCGGCAATAGGGGCAGGGAGCAAAAACCAGAGCATCAGATCAGGCAGGGAACACGGGGCTGGAAGCAGGAGACAGAGCAGCAGCTTGGTCTTGGAGCACAGGGCAGGGAGCAGAAAGCTGAAGAGCAGATCAGGTACGGGAAAGGGATCAGAGTGGTACTTGGGGAGGGCGTGGAGCAAATTTATGGCATGCCTACCAAACAGGCTGCCCCCCACTGATCAGGGCAAGGAACTGGTAGCCAGGCAGTTGAGATCTTTTCCATCTGAGGACTTGCAGCATGACCTTAAGCAAGTCGGCTCACGGATCTGTGCGTCAGTTTGACCATCTGTAAAATGGGGAAGAGACAGGTCTGCTTCTCCCTGTGGTTGTTCTGAGCACAACATGACACTCATGAAACCCCTGTACGAAGGGTCCTCCCTAAGTGAAAGGAAAGTCTCCGCCGCTTCCTTCTGAAGCTTGCTTTCCCCGTGCATGTCTGTGGTAACCAATGTGTGGTAACCTGAAGCTAATCAAAAGCTCTATATGCCTTTTACTTTTTTAACACTAATGCTACAGCTGATCAATATCACTGCTGAGCTTCTTTTGCTTTTCACATATGAATTTAATGCTACTTGCACTGCATTTCTGAACGCTCTGACAGATGAAAAATACACTGAAAAATAAAATCACATTTTCATAGACCAATATTCCAGCTAAATAAGAAGGAGGCTTTTCTCTGAAAGGCATCTGTTTTTGTTTCTCCTTTACAAAAATTTCATCACACAAAGATCCAGCTCTTTGCTGTGAAGTCCATTCACACCGTAGGGTGTAAATGAGATGATCCTGCATGCACAAAGGAAATTACAGGTCTGATGAATTGTGACGGTGATTCCCAGTGTAATTTACGCAGAATTATTTACATATGGGAGACACACTCAGAGCAAAATCTTTTCTTTCCCCAGCAGAGCAACTTCCCTTTGAATAGAGGGTCAGTGATATAAATGGGCTTGCAGGCTGCACATTCTGATACACTGAAACAATTCCAGACTTTCATTCCAGTGCACTGTAAATGGAGCTGCACTAAGACCCGCCTTTGCTGTCAGTGGATTCCAATGAATATAATTATTTTCATTAAAAACAAGAACTGCACAAACTTCCGTTTTTAATGGAAACTGTGCACTGATTGTGGTATCAGACTAAATATCACTTTAGGACAGATGCGCTGGGAATACTTGATTGCCTTTTTTAAAGTTATGAAAACAATATTATATGAGAGTTTTCAACAATTTAAGATCAGTGGGTCTTAATTGTATATTAACAGCGAGACTTAAAAAATGACCCCAAAGCACTCCTATTATACTATACCGGAACTCAAGGCCTTGTGGGAAATTGGGCATTTTCTCTTTTACATACATAAAAACAAGTACAACAGGCTTTTCAATTAAATGAGTCTTTTGAGAGAGTTGCAGGACGAGCCAGAAAGCCCCTTAAAACCTTATTGCTTCTCATATTTGCCAAGTGGGGATGTATATTAAAAATGACCTGTTCTTTCCAGTACAATGCTTATACCCATAAAGGTTTTTTTCTTCTAATTTGACCTAGCTATTTTAAGGGTTTGCTTGTTTTATTTCCCCTCCCATATGTTTAGTAGCTTTACTTTTCTGCAGCACTCTAAAGCAAAGGATGCTTACCACAGTCCCTTCTGCATCAGGAATAACTTTATTAAGGTTCAGTATCACTCAATATTAGCAGTTTACTGAGAATATGGAGAGAATAAAAATGCTCATATAGAGAAAAATAAGATAGCGCTATAATAGATCCAAGGCACACAGATGAAAGAAAGAAGACAGCATCTCATTTACATCAATACAATAAAAATACAGTGTTAATGTTGCAAGTTATAGCCAAGAATTTGTATCAGTAAAGTTGAACCCCATTGTGTGAATACTTATATACGTCTCAAAAGGGAGGCTATACTCTGCATATACATCCTTCAAGTGTGTAGGGTTTAAAGAACAGCTCCTGCTATTCACTTTCTGGATTTACTAACCCTGAATGCTCTAAAAGTATAAATCACGCCATCAAAAAATCATGAGGCTACTTAAAATTCTTGACATTTTTAAAAAGCTGATTTTGAGGCAACTGTTATTTGACTTTAGGTGTTCTCGGGCTTCTGTACTAGGGTGTTAAAAAGTAATTTATTTATTTTGATACAAAACCAGCGATGTTTACATAATCAGTCGCCTTAATGGGAGGTTTTAAAGGAAATACTGAAAAATCACAAGATTTTCCATGAAAACATGAACATTTCCAACACTTTTGGAGTTTAAAACTATGCTTAAATTGAACTGGCTAGGTTATTTAAAACTACCACAACAGCTAGGATTACAAGCTCACACTGGTAAAAATTTCCCATCCACATTTCAGGTAGATGAATATCCCTTTCTCCTTCTTCTTCTCCTGTGCGTGCATGCATATGTAAGACCTGAAAGAGGATTTATTCCCCATAAACTCAGCATTTTTCCATTTTGCAGAGAAATTTTACCAGTAACTAGGACCACTGCATGCTGTACCTTATAAATTATGCCTTTTTTAGTCTGTTCCTGTCATTTGGGAGCCGTTGGTATGATTCTTCTTCCCCCAGAATACATGGGGAAAAAGAATCATTTCTTCATGAGAAACAAAGAATCACTTCATTTTTCTAAACTAACCATTTAATGCAGCCCTGAGATCATAAGATCAGTTTTTCCACTTCTTTTCTCCTGAAAAAACCCAAAAGGCAATGAATGAAAAATCGGCAATAGGTAAAAAAGGGACATGTAAATCTAATGGGAAACAGTGTGCTTTTATGACGTGTTTTCTTTCAAACTCTCAAAAATACACTGCTCCCCGTCTGTTTTTGGAAACCAAGGTATTTCTGAGTTGCAAAAGACGTTATTATAATGTGGTTAAAAATGACGAGACGCCAAGATCCAATAGCCTCCAGTCAGGGGTCACCTTAATGGGAAATAAGTGATTTCTATGGCTAAAACTAAAGGGAACGTATAGGTCCCTGATTTGCAAAATATTTTGCTTACATTTCTTTGCGACCCACTGTTGGAACTCAGCTTGGCTTAGCACATTATGAAGAGAGCTCTTTAAAAGGACTAGATCACTTATTTATGCCAAAAAATGTGTTAAATAATGAATAAAAAACAACGAAAAATATTCTAAAGGAAAGTTAGCAAGAAGAGTAGAATATAAAGTTATATAAAAACTTTATAAAACAGTCACATTGGACCATCAGAAACATAAGCAAATAGCCAGGACTATTTCCTAGACTCCATAAGGAACTAATGGCAGAATATCAGCTGTAACTGGGAGAGCAAACCAAACCAGTTTTGAGTCATACTGTTTTATTTTTCAGCTAAAAGGTCCTGTCTTCTAGCCATTACACAGCCATGTTGCCCATTAAAGCACCATGCTGGGCAAGAGTTCCCACACTGGGTCCACGTTCAGGTAAACTATTGTAATTAAATAGGTAATGAAAAATCACCACTCTCCCATGAATGAAACTTAAGACTTCAACTGTGAGCGTAATGTGTTTCCAATAGACTCCTACACCAGACTGGGAGACAGATGAAAATGTCTTACTGCTGGCGTGAGCACTCTCTGGAGGTAAAACTTTACAAACATCTTTAATTTTGAGAAGAAGCAGGGGGAAAACAAATGACTATTTTAATAAGAAGGCCGATGAGATCCTCTTTTTAAGGGAGTTAGGCTTAATGTGGCACCCATATGTCTCAATCCAAAAGGCATTAAAAAACAGAGTATTTGAATCATTTTACGCTGCATCTACTAATAATATGTCATCCCTTAGCAGAACCAGGCTGCTTTTTTCCCCCCACTAGCTGACACGATATTTTTTTACATTTGAGCTCCTAAGATCTGCACAATAGCTTAACACAATAAGTGTTTAGCCTCTGGTTCCAACTGTAATTGATAGAGTACAGTCCCATTCCCTCCGCTGCTGCTAAGTTGAGAACTGAAGCCAGAGCGACTGACAGCCTTTTTTCAGGGGTCTGGAGTTGCTCTTTAAAATGATGTCCTCATTGGGATATGAAGTAAAACAAGGGGAGAGAATCACTGTTACCCTGTGATAGTGAGCCATCATATGCGGGGAACCCCAGGGACTTCATCCAGGAAAACAGTTATTTGAAATAGGTGCTACTAATGGGAGACCAAATGAAAGCGAAAAGCCATGGAGGGAAATAGCAAAATCCTGCTGATTTTAAAGTGGGCTTGAAATAAAAGACAGGGTGGAGTAGAATCAGTTGTACAAAAAGATTTCTTAACATAAACAAGTGTTTAAAATGACACCCCTCCCCCAAAAAAAAAAAAAATGAAGAAAGAAATGGCTATAACTTGCTGATGGAAGCATTCTCTCTATTACAATTACAGTGTCTGAACTTGTCAATCCAAAGCTTTCTGTGGAAGGCTAACATACCGTGGCCTGATTTGGCAGATCAAAAATGAAATCAATAAATAACTAAATGAAATGCATTTTTTGAGTTGTCCCATTCAGTCCTGGAGGAGGAAACCACAAATTTGCTTAAATCCAAAATGAATTTCATGTGGCGGCTCATTTGGTAGCTCGTTAGCTGGGAAACTACCTATTTTGGATTCTGTTTAATTTATCCGAATGGCAAAGTCTGCTCTTGTTTGCAAACACCTTTGCTTTTTTGTTATCTGTCAGGGTTGTGATGTGCAGAGTAACTGAAGGGTTCTGAGGCATGAGATATTTAGATGTTTTTGATGTGCACTTGCTTTTCTGGAGGATGTTAAAACAAAGCGACGCTGCCATTTCTACAGTCCCATTTAGTCCCGTTTGCTTGGAACCTGCTTCTGTTATCCACTTAAAAAGCATAAATATAATGGGGAATAAAACCAAACCCCAGAACCCTTTTGGTGGTGGTTATTATTTGTACATATCGCTGCCTTTCATCAAGGCTTCATACATATCAGATTTAACAGGTCATCTAGTCTAAACCCCCTGAAGATTCCAGGGTTTCCCCTGTTGAGTATGTTTCTGTTTAAATAACCTATGCTATTAAGGTGCAAATTGCAACTTTTAAGTAATGATTGCTAACTGTCTTCTGTTTACTGCCACGCAAGGACTTTCACAAAAACAAAATCTGCATTATTCATCTCCAGCTCCAATAAACAAAATAGATGTGGCTGATAGCTGTTTCTGCTGTACTTCTCAAGAGCTTTGGTTCTCAGGCAGCCTATCAGAGCCAGCAAAGGCAGGCAAAAAGAAATACAAAATCGCAGCACAAAAAAGGCGTTAAGTCCAGGTATTCTTCTTCACTAGCTTTAAGTAGTGAACTAGCAATTCATGATCACAAAATAAAATATGCACATTTAAACAAGCTGCAGGAGGGAAAGCAGAGTTTACTCCAGTGCAGTTGTGTTTGAAAGCTATTTCATATGCCTAAGAATCAAAACTGAATCAAAATAGCTCTCACTATTTTGCTCCCACTCCTTTCCCTCCCCTTGTATATTGTCATTGGTGCAGAACAGTTACAAGGGTTCTGCCTCAGAAGTGGCTGCATTTCATTGACTGGTGAAGTAGTTTCAGGGACCTGATTCTCTACTTCCAGGAGTACACACTACAACCAGTGCATCTCCACTGACACCAGGAGAGTTATTCCTGATTTATACACGTGCCAGAGAAAGCTTGGCCCACCATTTGAAGTATCTTTTGGGATCCATTCGGATGAGAGAGACAATGAAAAAGTTACATTTTATTGTCAATAGAAGTATGGTATTACATCAGGAAGATGTATAAAGAGGGCTAAACATCTGCTTTAAGAATCGGGTTGTTAAAAACCAAGCTATGAAAAAAAATGGTATCTATAGAAAGATCAAAATGTTTTTGAGAGAGTTCTCCCGCTGGCATGAAATGAAGAATATTTAAAAATAAAATCCGAGACCAAAATCCCCATCATCGAGCATAAATAGCATCCCATTTATTCAATTACAATACCTTGTTTCATTCCAACAGTCTGTAATATATTTCTTAGGAACACAGGGCTTAAAATTAATAATAGAAAAGGACAAAATTGCCATGTATATTTCTCTAGATAGATTTTCATCTAGCAGCAGGACTTCACTTCTGATTCACTTGCTTGTTCTCTCTAACCTTTACATTATTCATTAATCAAACTAGAAACCTGCTTTCAAAGTCAGTGCATGGTAGTAATTATTTACAGTTGTGCATAGTATTTAATTTTAAGCAATGACAAAAGCAGGCATGTCCAGAATCATAAGCCTTATCATTTTTCTTCCCTTGGAGGTTAACCACCTAAGGAAGCCAAAAATTGCAAACTTTTCTTTAACATCACTACTGCCACCAAGACAAAATGCAGTGCAACCCATGCCTTTGAACTTGTGGAAGTTAAAGAAAAAAGTGGAAATTAAAAAATAGCTCTTTTATTAAATCCCTCGCATAAAAGGGAGAATGGGCATCCTCCTTGATGAACAATTCAATTTTTGTTGCACAGTCTGTCTATTCTCACTTTGACAGATTTTTTTTTGGAGTACAAAACAGATCCTCAATAATACACATGAAAATGAAAGTCAGTTTTGAAAACTATATACAACAGACACTTATGCTCTTTGAAACCCCGCACACAAACACGCAAGTTCAAAGCAGAAGAACTACTGTAAATAGATAAACCTGCTTTAAATTGGCTGGGCAGGATGAAACTGGACTGCATTTAAATAGCCAGTATTTTGCACACCTGAAACAACATTGATCTGAGGACAAATATAATCAAAGAAATTCAACTCTGAGGACCAGGGCACTTTTTTTTGGTCATCAGACATGTTCTTGTTATTCTGGTAATTAAAATTACTGCCCAGTTGTTACGAATCTTGACAAGAATTAAGAAAGGGAGTTTTCAGGATAACAGAAATCTTCCTGGCTCAACGGAGAGCTGGGTAAACAACAATATGGACTTTGTCTATAATAACTGACTTACTCCAAAGCTTCTGCTTCCATAAACTAACAAAGGTGGCTTACGCCTCCCAAATGCTAGTACACACCTTCTAATCTGAAATTCTACTTGGAAACCAAAATGAAATGAAGACTCACACCGCTAACAGAAAGAAAAAAGGAAAGCAATAGTAACACTGTCACTGAGAGCATCAGGATATGTGGAACACATAGCTATTTATCAGACAAGTTGAAAATGTTAATGCCTTGTTCAGCGATAGCCTCTTTCTTTGTGAATAAAACAATAATAATAACTCAACCCAGGGCTCTTCTGCTAGAGGTGTTCCTATATTAACTGTCCTTTAGAGTTAAAAGGGATCTCTCGTTGCCAGTAGACATACTGACAGCTTACAGAGGTGCACTGGGCAGGTCCCAGAAGACTTTCCTTGCATTTTTTTGCCCCAAATCTACATAAATAAAACAAGAGGTAAAATCTGTAATAAGTTTATAAGAGTTCTCCAGGCCCCAGATTTCCAGAATTACTATTTACCTCTGAATAAGCCCTAAGTATGACTTTCCAAAGTTCATTCAACTATGTCACTAAACTTGCCCATACATTTTGGCTTAGGTGTTGCAATATACCTAAGGATATTCAAAGTGGGGGGAGGCCTGGGGGGGCGAAAGAGAGAATGAATGAATTAGCTGATGAGCCCTAAACAGCATAGCTTTTCTTTAAGGTACGAATCTATCTAGGACACAAAGGAAAAAAAGAAGAAGAAGAAGGGGGGAAAAAACCACCCACATTAAAAGCCAAACAAGATAATAATTGTGCCTGCCTGGCTAAGAGAATCTAGAGGGCAAGCCTTACGTCATTGGCACTTGGGTTACCATGGTGAGTGATTTATTGATATATATCAAGAATGAATAGATCAAAGGCAGCAAGATGACAGGTGATCAATCAAATGTCAAATCAAAGCTGGCAATCAACTGGAAAGCTGATTTTTCAGTGGGTGGGTCTGGCAGAAGAAAAATGAACTTCCATATTGCACTTCCCAGAAACAAAACCCCACCACACTATTAGAAAAATATAAAGCAATTACGCAGCCCAAAAGAAAACTCTTTGAAAAGGTTTGCTATACAGGCCCATTCATCTCTTTCTTTTCTTTGCCAAAAAGAAAAAAAAAAATCCCAAATAACAAAGCACTTCCAAAGTTGCCAACTATTTTCCTCTTTAAAAAATAATTGCAAAACCAACTTGGCACTGGCACACGTAGAAACTCGGGTGCAAAACAAAAGAGGATTTTTGATTTGAAAATGGTCATTGTCTCCTAACAGCCAGAACGTTTCATTTGATTTCCTGTTGCAATTTTACCACGGATGATCAAAGGCTGAACTTCCCCACCGCCTTCATCAATCGAGACCGTCCCCGTGCGAGCTCAAGCACACACCAGACACACACACGTCCAGAATCGCACCAGAAACAGGGCTGAAGTGAAAGAGTGAAAAAATCCCGACCCACTGAGTGGAACATGCTCTTCAAACACAAAACCACCGTCCAAAAAAGGAAAGAGAGAAAGAAAAGAAATGTAGCCGGGGAAGCAATGGAAGAGCGATCAAAGGGCTCCGGCACAGGGGTGGGGGAGAAGGGAAGTGGAGTGGAAGAAAGTTGGGGGAAAAAGTTTAACAAGGGAAGGATTACAGCTCCGGAGCAGGGGGTGCAGAGGGCAGAAAGAGCCTGTGCAAAAGGGACGGGGATCGGGCCAGATCTTCCTCTTCATCAGGCGGGGATCCGAGGCAGTGTTGCCTCCACCGGGAGGCAGAGGGGAAAGGGAAGGGCGGGGGGGCAAATAAAGATCCAGTGCAGCAAAAACAAAAAAGCCCCGGTGCCCCCACATCATGATGAGGAAGGAGGGGAAGGGACAGAGCCGGGGCGAGGGGATGGCTTCTCCTTACCTGCAGCCCGCTTGGGTGCTTGTTGTTTCCTCCTTGGCATCGCTCTACTTTCTCCACTCGCACTTCTGTCCCCAGGTCCGCGACCCTCGGCAGCGCGTGAGTCTCGTGCCTGTGTCGGCTGCCTCCGCTCCCCTTCCCGGCCGAGTCTCCCCCCGCCCCCCGCACTTCACTGAGAGGAACCTGTTTGGGTTGGGGGTTGGTTGGGGGGGGTTATTTTATTTTAGAGCTCTAGGTCGGCTAGGATTTTTTTTTTAACTGTTGCAACACTTGCTTTGCTTCAAACATCCGAGATCAGGAGCAAAAAGAAAGGAGCCCACAGTGCCAGGAATAAAGCAAGAACAACATAGATGGGGGGTGGGGGGGGGATCAAAATAATAATAAAAAAATTAAGCAGCTCTGCAAAGCTTGTGGGGCTGGCTGCTTCCTCCCTTTCCTCTCCTCTCCTCCTCCTCCTTCCTCGCAGATCTGTGTGGCGGGGTGTGTGTGTGTGTGTGCGTGCGTGCGGGTGCGTGTGCGTGTGCGCAGCGAGCTGCAGGTTTGTTGCTGTCAGATGCCAGGCTGTGAGTGATATGGGAGAGGACAGAGAGGCTTTGGATGGGAGGAAATCTGGTATTCACACACACACAGGCACGCGCGCGCACACACACACACACACACACACACACACACACACACAGGCAGGGCGAGGCGATGCCAGCAAACATCGATCCACTGAGCAAACTGCACATTAACAAACTCCTCCTCCGCGACCTGATGACAGGAGGAAATTTACTCCGAGCAGACGGCGCATTAAAGAGACAGCCCCGGGCGCGCCGGCCGGAGTTTGCCGCCGGCCCCGGCCCCCGCTTCCCAACTTTTAAGGAAGGAGCAAACCGAGGAAGTGCTCTCCAGAGGTACAAAGGCTTTGGCTTCCACCTTCCTCTGTGCCTACCCTGGCCAGAACCAAGGAGTCCGGGTGCTTTGGGGTATATCTTTCATTAGACCAGCTCCAGTTTGGTCCAGTAGACCAAGTTGAGTTGGTCTAATACAAGATATACCCCATTTCCCCAAAGACCCCCCCTTTACTCAAATGTGAGTTGGTCTAATAAAAGATACCCCATATCCCCAAAGACCCCCCATTTACTCAAATGTGAGTTGGTCAAATAAAAGATACCCCATTTCCCCAAAGACCCCCCATTTACTCAAATGTGAGTTGGTCAAATAAAAGATACCCCATTTCCCCAAAGACCCCCCCATTTACTCAAATCTGAGTTGGTCAAATAAAAGATACCCCATTTCCCCAAAGACCCCCCCATTTACTCAAATCTGAGTTGGTTTAATAAAAGATACCCCATTTCCCCAAAGACCCCCCATTTACTCAAATGTGAGTTTGTCTAATAAAAGATATCAGACTGACCCAAAGAACCTGGCCTGCCTGTGTCCTTAGACCAGCACAGCGACAACCTACACTCCCATTGCAAAGGGGAGACTTGACCACACTTTCCACTCGCCTCAATCCCAGACATAGGCATGAGTGAACTGGGCAGCCCCCCAGAGCCCAGACAGAAAGGGGGCCTGAAAATGAAAAAAAAAATTGCAAAAAAAGTTTTAATATTGCACACACAATGGACCTAATTGCAAAGGGGAGACTTGAACACACTTTCTACTCTCCTCAGACCCCGACACAGTCATGGGCAAACTGGGCAGCCCCCTGGAGCCCAAACAGAAAGGGGGCCCAAAAATGGAAAAAAAAAAAATTACAATTGCAATTTTTTTTTTTAATATTGCACATATACAGGACTAACAGTGTTACCAGTTGAGAATGAGCTATTTAAAGACATCGATACCCAGAGCTGCCCATAGGGTATGGTGAATCAGGGCAACTGCCCCGGGCCTCATGCTTTGGGGGTGCCCCACGGAGCCGGACAGAGCGGCTGCAGCCCCTCCTATGGGACCCACCCGGTGCTGGCGGCTTAGCCCCACGCCGCGAAAGAAGCACAGAGACCCCCCTCCCTTTGTGGGGGTACCACAGCCCTCTGCACTGTTAAGGGGGTCCCATATAGGCTGATTTGCCCCAGGCGCTGCACCCCCCAAGGGTGGTCCCATCAATACCACAAATGTGATAAAGAATTTTGCAACAAAAAAATCATTATCTCTGGCAAAGGAGGGCCCTATACTACAAGTTCCTCCAGGGCCACCAGGAGTCTAGGCACAGCATCGGCTCTCCTGTGAAATATGACTTTTCATTTCCACCTAGGAGAACTTTTACAATCTCTGTTCTCTCCTGTGCCTGATGAAGGGTGAGCGTGCCCAAAAGTTTGCAAATAAATAAAATAGTTTGTTTGCAAATAGCTAGTTGATCTAATAAAAGATATCACTTCTTCTGCGAGTTTTGACTCCTCTCTCTAGTCCCACTTTTGAAACCAGATTGCTGACAATCCCCCCTACCCAGGGCCAAGGTGAGCTGGCACACAATCTCTGCCACTTTCTTCCTCTTCTCTGCTCCCAGCCCACCCACCCCTTTTTGCAAAGCCTTTTGTTGTGAGGTTCTGATGACGAGCACTCAGTAAAAACGCAAATGATGTAGCATGCTCACCTGTTGGCGATTGTACTTATAGGAAACTCTTGAAATTAGAGGAGAAAGCAGCCAGAGGCCTGTAAAAGGGTGAAATTTAATGACAGTGGGAAAATGATTTAAGACCAAAGCATTAACTAAGTAATACACACCTGATTTTCCACTATTCTGCACCTCATATCGTTATTTCCACTGTTATTATGTGGGTATAAAGCACATTACCCAAATCAGACTGGTAAGGTGGTTGGACCATGTCAGGACAGGTGTGCCATGGCAGAAGACCAGTTTTTTTTTTTTACACATACTTTCCACAGAAGTATAAGCTGTCAGGCAGCAGAGTATCAAGGCCTCCCCTCTTACAGTCTTATGTTATAGTATGCTATACCCTTACACTCATCTCTGATGGGTGTTTTCAACCTAAGTGCAGTAATAATAATAATTAGAGACAGGTCTAAGGCATGATGTTCATATTCATGTGAATTCAGGTGCTTTGAGACTCTTTGTAAAAACAGATTCTTTTATAAAACTCAATGGCCCAGGACTTTTCTAATCCAGTATTTGTGGATCCTGTAATCAGGGTTCTTCTGTTTTCGCTCCACTATATGTGTGTAGATCAGTGCTTATTTTCTTTAGCCAATTTCCAAGTAATCTTCAAGCAGAGGAGGGTGGACTGAAGTGGAAAGTAGATAGTGTTGAGGAATTTCAAACACCAAAACTGATCTTTGAGGATAACTCATATTCCTTTGTCTGTGTGATTCTTTCTGCAGTCTTTCCCCAGCTCCTAAAACCATGAAGTCTTTCAAAAGGCTTGGGACATAGTGATTTCCTTCTAATACTTTTAATGGTAATTCTTATTAGCAGATTTTGCAGTCACTTAATACCCGTACTTTGGTATGGGACACCTAAGCATAGGAATATATATAATGGGTGTGGCTTTTTGACACTTTCATCTTCATTTTCGATGCTCCAGTGTAAGAATTATAATTAACATTAATCATGTACAGCCCACAAAAATCTTACATCTTACCTTAGCAACTTTTAAGAAGTATTAATATTGGAAAAGTCAGTTGTAAGTGGTGTTCATGGACATTCTGTAAACCACAGTCCTATTGTTCAGGAAGGTAATGATTTTCTTAAGGGGAGTGGGAATCAAATAACCTTCATACTTACTGACCTAATCCGGCTTTATGTTCGTGAAAATGTCCCGCTCCAGTTCCTGTGTGTGGTACCCTCCCCTGTTTGGCTTTAGCAGTCTTTTTATAAACAGATTTTTTAAACATTCATGTTACAAAGCATCACAGTTTAAGTGAGCAAATGAGTTCGAACTGCTGTAATGCACTCACTTTTCTGCTTTTCTGTCACCCGTTGAAACAGTGTCCATGTCCAGCGGCCTATCATTTACAATTCCTTAGCCACTTGCACCTGTGCACAGTAGGTATAAAATGCTACTACCTGGGCATGTCTATACATGCATATTAATGCAAAGCAATACATTCTGGGCTTACTGCTCCAGAGTTTATTGTCCTGGGTGTATGGTTTGCACGTGAACCAAGGATGACAGCATGTTGAGCCAGGTCAGAGCAGCCCCAGCTGACAGGGGGCTCCAGGGTTCAGCCTGGGGCTGCTCCTCCTGGCCCAGTGTGCTGCAAATGGGTTGGCTGAGGACCGAGAGTGCTTTAGTGCAGGGCTAGCCAGCAGAAAGCCCCTACAGTTAAGTATCCTCGTGCCTCAGTCAGCCAGGTCACTGTTTCCACATGCATTGCTGCAAAGCAGAAAACTCCACAGCAGGACAGAATTTGTAATTACAAGTACTATTCTGCTGCAAAATAATTTAGTTTACTCCAACCTAATAGGGTAGCACATGTAGACATGCAACATTTATGCACGGCTAATTAGTCTACTGTGCACTAAATGCCTCTTGCAGCTGCACCCCAGAGAAAATGGAAACCTCTGAGCTGGCAGAGTTTGCATTTGGACAGCTGTTAATGCAGGATGCGAAACGGTGGAGAATCCAACTGTCTGAGTGGAGGTAAGGTCTAGTATTGGCAAAGAATGGACAGCTGGACCTTCCTTTCTCTTGGCAGAAGGAGCTCATAACCTTATTCATAAGTGAAGTACTGAAGCATGGTCCAGGATTTCAAGCAGTGGGACAGCAGTGGGATTCTGTTCTTACCTTTCAGTGCAGGAAAGCCTCTGATCTTGAACATTTACACATTAGTGTCTCAGGGTACGAACAAGCATTTGCAATGCCCAGTTTAAGTCTAAGCTGCTTACTTTAAGCCGCCTAAACCTAAACAGGGAGCTGCATGTGTAGGTACTCATGGGAGTGGCATGGGCAGACCGAGGTAAGTAAGTAACTGGAGGGGAGAAAACGAAGCGGGCGGGGAAGCCTTGTGGGTCTGCAGGGGGCTGGTGTGTCTATGGGGGGGCACTTGCTGGGTCTACAGTGGGGGGACAGTGAGGGGGCTAAAAATAGCATGGCCATGGTTGGGGGAGGGTAGGAACAGCATAGCCCCAGGAGCTGGGGAAAGGTCTAGGCTTTTCCAGCCCCCACGCTGTGCTGTGAATGTCTGCAGGAAAAGTCAACTCATTTTAGATCAGGTTAACCCAGGCTGATCTAAAGTTAGGTCACCGCCTGAGGCAAGCCAACTTTAGATCAGGTTCACCATTTTTAGGGCGATTTAAGCCCCACAAACACCTGCACACCCTGCCATTTAGATTCAATCTCAGTGTAACGCTTGTATGTACCCTCAGTTTCCACATCTGTAACATGGAGGCAATTCTACTCACTGCTTTGTGATTCTTTCCTTCCTTGACCCCTGCCCCAGGAACACACCGGATGTAAAAGGCATTGCGACCCTGATGAGAATATTTTGCTTATTTCTGCTGTCATTATCTGTCTGAAGAACTTTATATTAAAAGCTGTTTAAAAGCACACCACTGCCTACCCACTGTTTTGCTACACCTAGGAGCATACTCTAATTTATTTACACATGGCTAAGCAGTTTTGGGAGAGGCAGAATCCCTTTTATTTTGAACTTCTCTCCCACCAGGAATCCCCTACTTACATACAAGCACTAGGTTTAACAAGAGCAATGCTTTGGAATAATCTGAAACCAGCAAGCAGAGGCTGTTGTTCTCCAGAGTCGTGGCTTAAATCCAAATGCTACACACTGGGTATGGTATTTGGATCTGCAGTGACTTTTTTACGTCTCACCATGCAAGATGAGAAAGTCACTCATTTAAATGGTTACTCCTTTGGGAAAGGGAAATTTAGAAGATGGACTTCTGAGTACAGCACTAGTGAGATGGCACCCTATCCTCGGTGATAAATGGGAGCATTAACAAGGCTTGGTTGAGAGGAAACCTACAGATTTATGGCTTCCTGTCTCCACCAGCAGATGTCATTATGGCTGACAGAACAAAATGCCTTTCAAGAGGGAACTGGGGTGGGATTACCAAGAAGGGGAAAAAAGCAAGCAAAAACCTGGTGTCCATTTTTATACACTGGTCAGAATCCATTTATAATTTTGAATACAACTGACACTATATTGCATCTGTGAGCTCACTCCCTCTGTTATTTATAACTAAGTTGGAGAAGGTCATTTAGCATCTCTCTCAGCACAGGAAGAACCCATAATATTTACCAAAAGCATTTTTGTACAGTTAGCAATGAAAATTTAAGGGGAATATAATGAGAAGATAGCACTGAATGCTTCCTTGGCTTCTCCAATGGAATAATTTTGATGTGTGTTTAATGTTTACTTTGGCAATGTAGCAATTGATTCTGAAGCAATATTGAATTTTATCTATTTGTATTACGTTGCAGAATAATATTTCTCTATCCTGTACCGACAAAATATTATGACCAGTAATAGCATTGGCAGTTATGCATGTTCAAAGAAGAGTAATCAAATCTCATGCTTTAGGGCATAAACCAAATCCCTAAGGGGTCAGGAAGGATTTTTTCCCCCTACAGACATAGCAATATATAATCAACTGGATGTATTACAGTAGATTTTCCCCTTCCTTGGCTGTATACGGATTGGAGAGAGTAGTGGTCTGATCTAGAATGGCAAATCCAGTGTCCCTAATATGTCTGTTAGGCCTACTAAGATTTTGGGTCTGACTTTTTTCAAAAGAATGTATGCACCTGTACAACTAAGATATGGATCATGGTGATGATTGCACAGGTCTAAATGGGCATTTTCAAGTTCAGCTTAAAGGCCAAATTGTGATGAATTTGCTCCTTTCTTCTAACTGTAGCTTATATCTTGCACAAGGCACTTACCATGTGTTAAAGGCTTAAAACTCAAGCATCTGAGTGTTCAAGCAGGATAACGCGCATTAAGTGTGCTTGTATCCTATCATGCTGTAGGAGAGGTATGCCTTTTCCACTGAGGAATATCTTCAAATGGTATTAAGTAACATGTGTTGAGCTACTGTTGGACTGCTCCACCGAGATAATACAGATAATCAATTGCAGTCCTGAGGCTGGGTCTCAAAATACACTGATTGTGGGCCTCAGTTCCAGGACCACATGAGACCGCTGGTTCCTATGCGGTCCTGATGCTGAGACCAAAAATGGTTTGGTCTGGTGCAGGGCAGGAACTGACAATTAGCTGATTGTTGGTCCCAGCCCCAGGATTGCACCAGAAGTTCAAGTCAACTCTGGTGTGGTATAGGGACTGGGACCAACGATCAGCCAGTTGTCAGTCCCAGCCCTGAGACTGCACTAGAGGCTCAACCGCCTCTGATCCCAGGGTACCGGCGGGTTCCCGTGGCAGGGGCAGTACCCTCTCCCAGGCTTAGCTGCCCAAGCCTCCCTCTGCCTGCTGCCAGTGGCAGAGACCTGGCTTGGGAGACCATACCATGCATTATTGTGGAAATTATCAGGACATATTCTAATATTCCCTAAATAAAACACATGCTAAGTGTCCTGTGTGACAAGGCCCTGAGTAGTCACACTGAATTCAGTGAGACTACTTGGAGAGTAAGGGACTACTCATTGGGCGTATCTACATGAGGCGTTAACTGTGCTGTGGACTAACTGTAGTAAACGTCTCAGCATCTACACGTGCACCCCTGTTAGGATGCATTAAACTAATAACCTCTGCAGCAGGTTAGGACTTGTAAATACAAGTCCTATCCTGCTGCAGCGGCACACACGTAGACACTGCTCCAGCTGGCGGGGGCAAAGGATGCTTCAGTGTGGGGCTAGCCAGCAGGCAGCCTCTACACGTGTGTGCCTCTACACATGTCTACATCACACACCCTGGCTGAGATTAATTTCAGTGCTGATGACCCACTTAGGACTCTTCACACAATTTTAGCTACCTCTTGTAATGGGGGGTGCAAAAGGAAAGGTGTTCTGGCAGGGAAAATACCATGACCACTAAGGTGGTTCTCCTGCTTGCAGAAGAAAACCACTTTCTTGGTGGTGGTAGTACTCTGACCAAGAAAATGTATAGTTAACCTCCCACTTTCTATTCCAGTGGAAAGATCTTGGCTTTACGCCCACTTTATGGAAATGGGAGACTCCTCCCTAGCTTGCTCCTGTGGCTGTACGGCTCAGGGGCATCTGAACCCCAAGCCTCTGGGCTTGGACCTGCATGTAGGATGCCCGCCAAATGATCTGAAAGCATCTGAAGCCCCAGGCAGGGGTGGAGGATGCTTGCCTGCAGCAGGGCCACATGTGGTTCTTGAATGACTCACGGATTTGGAAATGATTTGGCTGATTTGGCTTGGAACATGACAAATTTTCCATAAAAAAGGTGTTCCTAGTAGGTTTCCAACACCCAGCATCCCAAAAATTGGGCCTCTGTGGCCAGTTTGGGGAGGGCCTTTTAAAATGCAGTGTAAGAGATGCTGTTGGATCTTTGTTCATATGGTTAAGGCTGCCAGAGAGCCCAGATAAGGGAAACGGGATAATCATAGTTGGGAAAACATCTTTCCAATCAGGGAAAATTTTAAGATATCAAATTTTTCCCTCTCTCGAATAAAGTAAAGAGTTGAAAATTTTGAATAGGGTTGTAAGCCAAAATCCTGAAAACAAATTGGGCTCCAATTCACTGTTCAGAAACATTAAGTTTCTGCACTTACCGTCATTTTATGTTCTAAATTTCTAGACAAAAAGTTAACTTTGGACCCAGAGCTGGAACTATCAGAACAGCTAATTCTTTGCTTCAAAATGTGGAATTTCTCATGGACGATTCTTCCCTAGAAAACATTTTAGGTCTGACAAATTTGCATTCAATATAAAAACAGCGTGTTGAAAAATCCCTGCCTCTAGACAGCAGTTTCTATTCCCGCAGGCTGGAATAGCGGTGCTGGTGGCAAATTCCATCCTCCCAGGCAGTTCCCCACACACAGCTCAGTTACTCCAAATTTGTGTTGGGAGGAGAGCATTTCACCCCATGGGATGAAACCATGATACAGCTAATAATTTATATTTAAGGCGAGAGGAGACAGTATTTCCACAACCCTTGATTTCTAATCTTCAGTTGAAGGATTCGCCCTTTGCTGCAAAGAAGTCATTTCAGTCTGAGCTTTCATCTAACTGCAAAAAGAATTTTTTGTGGCTAAGTAATGAGAATTTAAAACAGTGAAGATGATTAGCAGTACTCTGGCTGCAGCTACCTTCTTCATCCCAGACATCTGTGGTTCATCTTCCATTGCAATGTCATCAACTAAAGTATCACTCAAGACTACACGTAAGGCTCACCATGCATTTTTTAACCATGACAACTCCCTTTACAGTGGAATAATTCAGCCTTGAACGCATGCTTCAAGCTGAAACTTAGCCTGGAACATCTCATTTAGGAATTAGACTTTCCTTGCTTTACAAACTACACCTATCTTTAAAAAATAAAATAAAAATCTACCATCAGAAATAGTGCCACATAGCAAGACCATTTTCCAGATATTTCATTACATCCTGTATTAATTAGGTCAGAGCTCTTCTTTTTGTGGCTGCATGAACTGCTGTTCTAAAGCCCACTAATGCTGTGATCCAAGGTCCTGCTCTCAAGTTTCCTGGCACACATTCAACTTAAAGCTGGATAGAAACCAGCTATAGAGATGTTATGCGTTTCCAAGCACTAACTTTGTAGCTGGCTGGCTCTTTTTATAGCTGGATGGACATTTTTGTGCTGTGATAATTACTTTGCACATGTAGCTAACCTCAGTGTATTCTGCAACTAACCAGTTAATTGTCCGATAATTACTTTGCATAGGGACAGTCTAAATTTATTGTGCGATTAACCAGTTAATTGTGTAATATATGTAGCGTGTAGCATGGGCCTTACTTTTGTGGACTTTGAATCAAGCCCTTTAACTGTAAACACATTGGATAGAAGCTTCATTTAATGGTTACTATATGAATTACTATATTAATAAGAGCAATTATAATAATTTCAGGTGGCACTGGTTTAAGTCATAGAGTTGCAAGGTAAAAAAAAAAAGTTAGTGAGTTGATGATAATATCTAGTTCCTCTCTAGTAACTTTAGAGAACATCTTAGCTTATGATGAACGTTTTGTGAAATAAAGGGACACTTCTTTACAAAAAGGAATTCCAAGATGCTAGTACAAGTGAATCTCTTGTCCTAAACTTATCCTCTTGGCTTTATGCATTATCCAGTGTTGGCAAAAAATCTGCATAAAGCAGAAGTGGCATTGCAGATAAAGGCATTAATCAGGCACTGTTTCATAGGGCTGGTAAGAACATCAAACATATGAACCCTATATTCTCCGCTGCGTTGACTGGTGATGATTTTGTGGTTGAGGAAGCTCTTACAGAGGAGTCCAGTTTTTAGATCTGTCCACACTCAAAAGACCCTTGGATGAATATGAGGTAAGAAGCTGTGAACACCTAACCAAATTCATTTCTTGTGCAATTTGACTGATGTGAATAGAGGCACAAAAAGCGTGCCTTTTGCTGGTAATTCCTAAGTGCCTGGTATAGCAAGAAAATTGGTTGCCAATTAGAAGTTCACAACCCAAGATGGTCCATAAGGTGGTCTTTAGCTCAGAGAAAGAAGGTCTCTGAGAAAAGTAAGGTAAAGAAAAAGAAGCAAGCTTCCCAAAGAGAGCATGACACATATTATTCTCTCACACAGGCCAAGCAGCTATTGAGTTACAGAAACACAGAAAGGACCTAGGTGTCAGACAGCTCTCAAGGAGTAACAGGCATTTACCGTTGTATTCCTCTCTTTCTTTTAGACACTGGAAGGGCCATCCAAGTAAAAAGGAAGTTGATAAATTGGGAAAACTTATTATAATGTTGACAAAATCAGATAAACATCAGCCAGAGAATTTGAATGGGATGGAATAAATGGCACCCAGCAGCTAGCCCTGAATATGCTGCTATGGAGCTAAGGTATAGATTTTCAAGGCAGAAATTACTTATAAAAATGGTCCTCGCACTGTTGATGTTGAAAAGTAAGCAAATACTCCTATCTATCTGGATAATTTAATTATAAAGCACCCAAATCACCATGGTATTAGATGTATGCTATCCATTATGGCATAAATGAACTGTTTTTGCACAGAGTAAGCCTTTTTTTCCTTTTATTGCTATTATTATTTATTATTATGATTATTTATAGTTAGAGCAGAGACTTATACTGGCACCTGGAATAATTTATGTATTGGGGGTTGGCTAAAACGATATTGGTATTCTCTAATGCATTTAATATCCTGTGATAATGGTTGCGAGAAAGGTGAGCCTTTCAATACTTTAGGAATCTGAAATTCTCTATATTGCCACTCAGAGTAAACCATGTCACCCACTGAGCCATGCAGGGATTTTTTTTAAATGTCAGGAGAAGATAAATGGACAAATATAGTTTACACATCCCAAGCACATTTGTTCAGTAAGCAACACAGAGAAACCTTAACTGAATCACCAATGCCAGCAAAAGGAGCAACTTATTTAATATGCTTTTAATTGAAATGTAACTACTATGATACCAGTGGTTGATGCAAGAGACAAGGTCTTCAGAAAATAAGGAGATAGCAAGAGTTCAGGCTAAGGCCATGCAAAAGGTTAGGGCCACAGGTACATTTTGGCAGGTGGGGAGGAGGAAGACTCCACTTCCCTTGAAGCAAACGTTTTTATTCGATGGAAAAGCAAACCACTGTCCAGATTCTAGCCCACTGAGCTTGATAAAAACAATTGCCCTTCTAGAGCTCGTTCCATAGATTATAAACCCAGAAGGACCATTGCAATAATCTAGCCTGACCTCCTGAAAAACGCACAGCATTAGGCCTGCCTAAATTAAATCATCCAAGAATCTCATAGCGAATTAAACCTTACGAAGCTGCCATGGTAGAAGTGACTCTCACGTCACCCATTCTCCAGATGCACACAAGAACAGTGGATTAATGGGCTTGCCTAAAGTCACATGGTAAGCAATGGCAGAACAAGAAATGGGAATCCTGACTTCCAGTTCTCTGATCATACTATAAACCATTCTACCTGACACCAAATGGACAGTAGAGATGTGCTGCCTAGTCCCAACACTGGCCTGTTATCATGCATGCTGGATGAATACCTGGAGTAAAATGATGCACAGCCAATCCCATTCTTGTTTCTTCCTTGATTTGAAGCATAAAGGGTGACACCAAGTTACCTGTACAGAAAGGAGAAAAAAAAAAGGGACCAAAGTTGAATGCTCAAATAAAATGTGCCAGCTCCTCTTATCAGCAGTGGGTATTATGGCTTCAGTTCTTTGATTATGAGAACATCCTTCAGTGATATATGTCCCTGCACCCAGTAGCAGTCCTGTATAATACTTTTCCCTTTGGAGCTTTATTATTCTGGTCATCATGTATAAAGCTTTGGTTATGGAAATGGTGGCAAAAATGCATTTAAAAAGCCGCTGTCCAGTCACTCACTACCATTTACCATACAAGCTGTAGGATCTGGCTTTATCCCCACTGGAGTCAGAAACAATACCTGTACAATACTTCTTCTACTGTCCCATTCCTCATAGATCTCCAAAACGTAATGGCTAATTAAGCTTTTCATCCCATCCCACTATACTCACATTTCAGAATTTCTAACAAAGCTGTGAATGCCCCTTCCATATAAAGAATTGGGCCAGTTTTTCAATTCCCAACATACCAGGGGGTCCTACTGTCCAGAGAGCATGGCCTCACTGAGAGTCAGATGCTCTCTCAGAGTCAAATAGCTCCCAGCAATGCTGACAGGCAAGAGACAAATTTGCAGTGCTGACAGGCAAGAGAGAACAGCTTTTAATTCAGGAACGGTAGAGGTTTGAAGTTAAAAAGGTGCAATATATTGCAACATTGCAGCAGTTATTTGATGCCAGCTCTTCACATAAAGACACCTTGGACCTGAGTCTACTCTCCTGTTTTGCAGTTTGGGATTTGGTGGATTTAAATGGTTGACATCGACATAAATCTATGTCAGCATGATCCAAACTGAGCACATAAAATCTACAAGTTCCTTACGTCTGTCATTTGAGCAGTGTGAATCATAAACGTAGTAACAATCTCTCATCTTAATAGACTGCTTCATCAAAATGGATGTTAAAAACACATTGCAAAACTTTACTTCTCGAGGCACCAAGTATGGTTCTACATATTGTATTTGTCTGCTGCTGAAATGAAGCCTCCTATAGACAGGAATGCAGTACATTTTTAACAGCCCACAACAATACCTCATGACAGTTTAGGTTGGGAAGAAGAAGAGAATACCTCATCCAACTGATTCTCCAGAGAGGCAAGCCGTAGTCATGCAGATGAAATCTTGGGCCAAAACAGTAGGATAATGCTTGCGTATAGTTCTACAGGGTTTTTAATAGCTAAAAGTGGTCAGGTATCTTATTCAAATGTAATATTTATGAGGCTCTAGTCCAGTGGGTGCCAACCTGTTTAGCAGGTGTGCCACAAATTAGCCCTCCCAGGCCATGTCCAGATGTGCATGGACATCTGGACAACTAGTAGTGGCGCACCTTGTACTGTGGCTAGTTGTCCATGGGGAATGCCTGTGCTATACATACTCCGGCACGCGGCAAGTTACCCTGGCTGGGGTAGGGGCTGAAACTGGGCTGGCCCCAATAGCCTTACCTGAGGTCCAGGCGGCCTCCCAGGTCTGCAGCAGTGGAGATCCTGCCATGAGGAGCCTGTAGATCAGGAGAGTATAGATCAGGTCAGCAAGGCTTCAGCTTTGTCATGTGCTACTCCACTTTTCTTTTGCATAGGGTTTTTTTTGGATATCCAGGAGTCAACTACACACTACTCCTTTACAGTGCAGAGAATAATTGGACATGTGGTATGTGGCACCACAGACATGTCTGTGGGATCACATACTGCAGAGCCATGCTCATCTGGATGTGGCCCCAGGATGCATGTACATGTACAATTAGCATGTAGCAATAAACTCCAGCATAGTTCATGCTGGAGTTTATTTCTCTCAGGTGCAGTGTTTACTGGGACTGCAGCAGGTCGAGCCACAGAGCAGCCCTGGGCTGGCAGGGAGCCTGAGAGTTCAGCCTGCCAGCCTGGGCCTGCTCCCCCATGCTGCAGAGGGGCTGGCTGGGACACGTGGATGCTACAGTGCCAGGCTAGCCAGCAGGAAGCCTTTGCCCTCTAGCACCCTCACGCCCCAGCCAACACCAGTCACCATCTACACATGCATTTTTGGTGCATGTAACTACTGTGCTGTAGGACAGTACCTATCCTGGACAGTACTATCTTACAGCAGAGTTAATTAATTTACTGTGCCCTAATATGGGCACATGTGTAGATGGTGATGCTTTACTAAGGAGCTAATTAATCAACTTTGCAGTAAAGCACAGAGGTAGATGCACCCCCAGAGTGCCACTCCAATCCCTTTTCCTTACTGCTTTCTGCTTCCTTCCCTGTTCTCCCTACCTGATCAGACAATCTGCTTTCTGCTCCCTATCCTACTGCTGCTGTCCTGCCTGTTCCCTCCCCAACTGCTGCATGCAACACAGGGCATGTGCAGATGGGCACACGTGCAGTTTGTAGTGTACCAAAGACTTCCCAGTATCTAAAAAAAAAGGTGGTCTAAAAAAAATGGGGTGGCGCATGTGGCTGCAGTGTGCGCCACATGAAACCAGAGTCTGGCCGGCCAGAGCCATGCTCAGGCTTCTGGCCAGGCTCTGTGCATCCACTGCAGCCCCAGGAGGCCCCCAGTACCCCAAGTAAGGCTGCTGGGGCCAGTCCAGGTGCTCCTACCCCACCTGGGGCAATTTGCTGCATGCCATAGTGCACATGCAGGGGCTTTCTCCAGGGACAAGTAACAGTGGCACAAATGTGCTGCTGCTATTTGTCCCTGGGGAAATGCACATGTGCACTCATCTGGACACACCCACAGAGACAGCCCATGCCACTTGTGGCACCCATGTCACAGGTTGGCTGCCCTTGCTCTAGTTAATGCTGTATCTGTACATCTAACAGCAAAGCTGCTTCTTCTAGACAGCACTAGTTCAGTACCATTTCAGACAGACTGCAAAAGGCCTCTTCCACAATACTGGCCATTTCTTACAGTTATACAACTTTGGAGCTCCAATCCAAGTATAGACTTCAGCTTTAATTTATCAGACCCGGTGAGTCACCACTCGCGATGATATCACGTATCACTCCGATTAAGCTACCTTCCCCAAAAGTCCTTGGAAATGTTGTTTGAATGCCATGGTATTGTTTTTGCTTTGCACAGGTAGCAGACCCCCCCCAGTTATCGCACGTGCAAAACCACTCCTGGTTTACAAATGCACGTGTCTCAGAGTTTGCATTTGTTCAGGTCCCAGCTTTAAAAGAAATGCTCACAGAAAAGCCAGCCCCTCACTGGATCACAGGAATTAGACATGGAGACATTAAGACATTTTTCTGGAAATTGACTGACACTCTTGTGGGCTGCCTCCTACTTTCGATTTTAATACAAACTCTGTAGTAAACACAGGTAAAAAAGAAAAAAAATACCTGTCAAAATATAGCTCTGTTTGGTTACCTCTGTCCATGGGACAATTTTAGTAACCTGTCAATCAATGGGGTGCTAAATAACCTCCCCAATGCACAATCTGCTGTTTCCAACGACATCAGCATGTCAATCATTTATTGAATCAAAGCCAAATTTGAAGCACAGCAAAGCCCAGTTTGTCAATCACTCTTCAGTATTCTCTCCACTAACCACCTGACAGCTTTTAACTTTTCACTTTTATATTCTGTGCAGCTAGTTAAGATTCTTTCAGTTTTAATTGGGCTTCTTTTATAATCGGTAGCTAAGCAACTAATATGTTATTTTATATGGTAATAATGGGCCCAAACTTGAGAGCTTTCTTGACCATTCCTATTTGTTGTTGGGAAATTATTTTCCTTCAAGTTGCTAAATAGCAGATGTAGCAGAAACAGTTATTTAATTATGGGTTGTCCTGTTGTTTCTATCTATAAACACTTTTGGCACTGTTTAAAAATAAACACTGCATGCGCTGGCAAATATATACTGCGTGATTTTAACTCATGATAGAGTGTCTTGGAATTTCACTGCTAATTTACAGAGGAAAGTGGGTGCAAAAATGAGGGAGGTCCAAAAAAGTAGTTTGCAAAATGTTTGGCATGGATCTGACTTGAAACCTCAGTTCTAATGACCCACCGTATAGTCTAATCCAAATGCACCAGCTTTCCGTCTTAGCTGGGTGAGATTCCTAATCCAAACTAAGTTTCCAAGACCAAAGTAGGCTCCCTGGACTACAGTATTTTTCAGAAGCTGCTGAGCTGAGCTAAGCCAAACTTTTAGGCAGGTTCAATATGCCAAGATATACCATATTCCCTGTCTGAACACACAACATATTCAACATAGAAGGAACATTTCAGAAAGGGGAACCAGACTGCAGAAAAACTAATCTCAGACCGGGCTGAATGGATTTTGTCTAGAGACCGGCATATATTCTCTTTGCCCCTCATAAAAGGTGAGACCATCCACTCCTTCCACTTGAAATGAGTTTTTACAGGTTGCTGCAGCCTGTGAATCAAGTAAAATCACTGATCTTATCTATATTTTACACCGAGTTTTGGCATGTTTTCTACACCCAGCGCCAAGGTCCAAAGACTGAGAACCTGTAACAAATCAAACAAGGGAGAAGAGTAAAAAGGCTCATATGGGCTCCTGCAGGCTGAAGTCTCAGAGGTCTAATTGTGATTTCACAGAGTAGGATAAGATTGTGCTTATTAACTTCAGGCCTGAATAGAGAGTGATGTAGCACTCTGGGAAAACTGTGCTGGTAGTGGAAAGAAGCATCTCCTCTAAAGGGGTTTATATTTAGCATGAGAAACTCTCTCTGCTAGATTCCAGCATAGTAGGAATTATATGAATGTCAAATAACAAAGGTGATAATATAGGAAAGCACTCTTTACACATATTTGAGGGAAATACAGAAAATGTATTAACCAGATTTTTCTGTTTAAACCGGTGAAATTCCAGAATCATTCCACTCAAATGGAGTGAAACCAGTATAAACCTACTGTCAGATGAAAACTAGCAGTCTGATCAAGAGGTTTTAAATGTGCTTAATGATTTTTTAAAAGATGTATTTGTCCAGGGAGAGATTTACACTATTTAGACAATCAGACATTTACAAAAGTTTGTAAAGAGTTTATGAACCCAGGCTGCTTCCACAATTTGGCACAAGTTGTCAGTCTTGGCTTAAAGGAACCCAAGCCTGACTGAACATGATGCTTAGTTATCATAGTTCAGGCATCCTACCAGAGCAAGGGGGAAACCCACACAGCACCCACCTACACAGCACCTGTTGTGTGAATCAGTATAAGACTCTCAGTGGAAGAACTAAGATGCACAAGACCATAAATATTATACCAATAAAAAAAGGGTAGGGTCAGGAAAGCAAGAAACACAAAGAGATTTTATGTCGTTCTTTATTTCTTTCTTCTTTGTAATGCTTATATTTCACAATACAAAGAGAGAAACATCCTCCCATCTAAGACTTCTGATTACCATTGTCCTATAGCTCCGCCTCAGCTTTGTCCTATAGCTCTGCCTAGCATCCTTTGTCCTAGTAAAAAGGATGATTTTAATATGCATGGGCACATATATCATACAGTAGAGATACTGTCACTTATGAAACCCCACGGTAAATAAATGATAGCAATACTCCTCTCTAGCTAGAACCTGTTTTTGCAGTTTAGAATCCAGTATATACTATGAGCAGTTTACAAAATTAATTGCAGAGTTGCAGCCATTTCTGGGCTTAAGCAGTGGTTATGATGAAAAGTCAGTATTTGCAACACCTGAATTATTCTATTGTTGGCTACACTAACAAGAGACAATACTTGCAATGACTGTAGCAAAGTTTGCATATTTGCAAATTGCCTGTGCTTTTTGTTAAAGACAAGAAGCAAGGAATGTCTTTTCTAAATGGAAACACAAAGAGAGTTGGGTTAGATGGAGTGCAGTTACCTATGCTGGGAACTGTATACTTTGTGGTTAATGCATTCCTACCACTCTCCCAACAAATAAATTGGGATTCCCAAAATGGGATTTATTAGGAATCCCAAGCACTTGGGGCCTGAGTTCATATCTCAACCACATGTCTACCAACCAGGTGCAGTAAGCAGCATACTAAATTATTGCATCCCTATTTGCATCACTGAAAGTCGCTTTTCTAAACACAGACCCACTAGCCTTGCATTCAGCAGTCTGAGCACTTGTAGCATCACAAAAGAGGTAGCTGTGGTTGTGTCAGCACTACAGTCTAGGAGTCATACCAATCCCCAGACGAACATCACCAAAATAATTTAGAAACATTACAGCTATCTTTCAAAATGAGTTATGCAAAACTTAATCAGTGTTTAGTTTACAGTTACACAGATAAAAAAATTAAAGGCAAATGGAAGCTTTCCTACTTGCCTCCACATGGAGTTGTAATACATTGTGAATAGGGCATAGCTTTGTTTAGGGTGACAGTAACAATCCCACAGAAAACCAAAAAACTAAGCATCAACAGGCAAAAAACAGCAGCTCTCGCCCCCACGAAGAGTTAAAAGATGCATGTCTGCCGTTTTACTCCAAAATGGTTTGAAAAACAAAGCAGAGCATTTCGTAGTAAAGATGCAATGGATTATTTAATAGTTAGCCCTTAACAGAAAACATAGCAGCATATTTGGTATGCTCAGCTTTGATTATTTCAAAGCAAAAAGGGGAAAGGATGAAGGATTTCATATGTACAACGTCCATTGTACGTAGCTGTGCCCTTCTGATGAATTTACTGTATTTTGTAGATCACAAACTGTTAAGGGTATTGGAAAACCCAAAGTTAAAGAAACCTTAATATCTATAGGACAAACCACTGAAGATATCTTCAGTGTAAACTTGATGCATACACAGTCTGCCCTGCCAATGACCTTAATCTTATTCTAGCAGGACTTGTCTCTAGGGGCCAAAATATGTAATGCAGTCAATGTTAGCTTTTCCCTCTTTTAAGCATATACTGCCAAATGTTCATATATGATATGGAATGAGTTCACTAGGGGATGTAATGAGCTGAAAACTCTTGAACTCAGGCAGAATGTGCGTCTCAAAATAGGTAACACCTAACCAATCTAAATTCTGCATATACTTGTCTACCTTAGGCTTTATTATAGCACCAACAGCAAATGTTTCACTAACGTTTTACCACTTCTTCATTGAACTTGATGGGCTTTGGATCAGGCTCTTCGTATTCCTGTCTCAAGTAATTTTGTATCAAATTTCAAATAAACTGCCAAGTAGCATTTCCTTGTAAAAATGTCACTGGGTAGAGCAGGGGAAATGTAGGAGATAAGCTACTAAGCTACTCAACTAAATGCAAGTGGAAATGTTATAGCTTGGTGCAGTATTCCTCAGCAAAAATGGAGGAGTTTCTAGGGAAATATTTGAGGAAGAGATGTTAGGTTCAAGTCTCAGCTATCCTTCCGATTCCCCCTTTTACCATTGCAGGACTCTGTTTCTGTGCCTCAGTGTACTCAACTGTAAAATGGAGGTATCACCTCTAAGACCCATTTCTTATGGATTGCCTGCATTTTAGTGGATGCTTTTATCACGCTTTGAGATCATTGGATTTAAAGTGCTAGCTGCATGCAAAACAGTAGCAGTGAGAGCTGAAGGTTTATATGTTGTAATTAAATTATCAAGATGTTACACAGGCCTTGCTGCTTTTTTAAGGCCCTGTAAGCCCTTTCCTTCCAACAATGATCAGTAACTTCATACTAGTAGTCACATTATCTAAATAGGACAGTGTTATACTTTGGCCTTAAGTTAGTAGGAGGTTGCATAGCAAAAAAACCAGGCTTAACCTTTGAGTCTTTTACTTCAGAGCCTAGGAGTTCTTTCCAGTGAAAAAACAAATCAGCCATTCTACCAAGATTACTGAAACTTTGTTTGGCAAAGTAATTGTTTGACAACTTCTCCTGATGGGTGTTTGTTTAATAGCGTGGGCATTACATAATACAGGTTCTTGATATTTGTCTGTTGCTACAGAACGCTATTCCTGCTCTGATAGAGGTAGAATATTCTTTTTTCTAAAAAGCAATAGCTACATTTCCTCTTAATTCATTGGCATTACATGATTTCTTGAAGAGACACTAATTGGGATCACACATGCGTATATGCCTTCATGCACACTGCAGATCAACAGAGTGCCATAATAAATGTAGCGTTATTTAAACACACTGATGTGGGTGGCGTATGAAATGAGAGATCCTCAGGTTACCCTCATCACAGAACCAGATTTAAATTGTATATATCCTCAGTTTGCTCAGTTTGGGGTGTTTGCCTGGATGTTCGCTTTGGGGTGATTCAGTCTCTCTCTCCTATTTCTTTCTTAGCTTCCTTGCTGCTGTCACTTGTCTCACTCTAGAAAAAAGCATATGTCCTTGTGAGCAGTGGTTTCTTCCTTTTTCATTTTTAATCTGTTGATTTAAGTTTTAGATAGAAAATACGGTTTCAGTATTAATAATACATTATATATTAGGGGTAAGTTTAAACTGTATGTTAAGCAGCTTATTGAAGAACATATCGTGCACTGCAGGAAAGCCAGAAAGATTTTGCTTTTGTTATCTAATTGTCTTCAGAGTCAGGCACTGTCTCTTTTTACCTGCTCTATCACTAGATGTTCTGGCATCAGACAGCAACGATTACCTCCAGGCTGCCAGTGTATGCCCACCCAGACACTTCTGGTGTCTTAGCATGGCTCCATTTAGCACTATACAGCCAGAACATGACGTGCACCCTTGGAAAGCACCAGCTGGTAAAGGGATCACAGTAGTCAGCAACAGGCATGAGTTCTGAATGGCTGTATAAGCCTTAACCCAATAGGTAGAAAAGGCGGTTGAGCCACTGCAGGGGTATTTGGGTATGGATGCACACAAAGTTTTGCTGACAGAACAGCATTGTAAAGCTTAGGGTTATTCTAGCTAGTACCAGTAACCCAGCACAACAGCAATAACAATCAAAGTGAAACCAAAGGCTTTAGTGCAGGCCAGCAGCCCAAGTATATACTTATTGAGAGTGTCTACACGTGCATTTAAGCATGTCTAAATTTAATGTGCATTAGCTTAATGCACATGAAATGGGTTTAGGAAGGCGCCTACACGTGCAGGCATTAAAGCACGTTAACGCTGTGTGTGGCCTGACTTGGGGCTAAAGTTAGTCCCAAGCCAGTCAACATACACGGTGTTAATGCACTTTACGGTGTCTACGCATTTGTTAATGAGCTTTAATTATTTGCGCCTAAATTTGAATAGCTTAAATTTACCATTTTTAATGAACATTAAGGGTTCACAGGTGTAGACACACCCCCTTAATGCACATTAACTTAGGGTAATGAGCATTAAAGCATCATGTGTAGACACACCCAGTGGGTGCATCTACACATGCACTTTAAAGTGCCTATTCTACCACACATTAATGCAACATGTCAAAAATGGTATGAATATGCTAATGCACAGTAGAATAGGCTACTGCACATTAAGTGTCATCTAAAAAGCATGTGCTCGCACTACTGTGCATTAGAGCAACCTAATGCACATTTATTTAGTAACTCAGGGCATTTTACAAATGCACACGTCACAGTGCCAGGCTCTATGAAAAGCACCTGGTGCTGCAATGCATGCAGTTGTGTAAGTGGCAAAATGCAAGTCAATGCTGAGAAAATGGCAGTGGCATGCTTTTGAACTAAAACATCTCGGAGGTGCTTTAGTTCAAAATCTCACCGCTGCTATTTTCTGTGAGCTGGCGTGCATTTTGCCACTTATAGAACTGCATGTGAATAGAACTGTATGTGATGCAGTGCAGTTCACCTCAGCTTGTGTGCAGGGCGGACTCAATTAAGTGAGCGGCAGATCTCTGGTGCGTCCTGGGGAAAAAAGTATGTGTATAAATGCCCTCATATTGGAGATACTAAATTGAATGCACATTAGTAAAAGCATATTAATGCATGTATAGATGCTCCCACTTTGCATTTGGGTTGATAGACTGTGCTGTAGCATGGGTCACCACATCTTTGGTACTATTGCTTCAATATCTTGCTGGGTTCCCACCTATGCTATAATCTGCAGTATTAACACAGTTTTAGTGTTTGCAGGCCAACTTCTCCTCTGGGTCTCTGTGAAGAGCTGGACTTGGAAAGTCAACACCAGGTAGCCAGTTATGGTTCACCGAGTTTAATGCCAAGTCTGTTCTGGCCCTCAAATAAGCTGAAGCAGTATAGGTTCTGCTCTAATGTGCACCATATGCATGAGATCTATAAGAGAAGGATTAGCTACAAGAAAATAGAATTCATCCTGTCCCCTATAGCAGCACGCGAAGTGGCACAGAAGCAGTTTTGCAGACTTCACAGCAACCCGAGTCCCACATCCTGTCCAGCCAGGGAATCTTTAGCTGTGCAGTTACAGCTAGAACCAGACTCTTTTCTGTTGCCTGAATGGTACAGGGGGAAAGGTTTGTATATGAAATTCTGTCCTTATATATCACGATTGCCCTCTGCTGGATGGATTGTTGGACCTACTCAAGTCACCACCATTTGAAAATATACATCTCCTACTAATGGTGGTCCACAAGGAAAATATGAACCCGGTAGCTCTCACATACCATATTACCTACTGTAGTTCCTTCCGGCTGATGAGAGTGAGGGCCTGTGTTTTGGGAGGAGAACGTCCCGGATTCTGTGCAACTCTTGTTAATATGTTGCATAGCAGCTAACACTAAAATTTATTTGCCAGTGACTTAATACAGAGTAGGATTTTATACAGCCATATTATATTCTTTATAGATATGTGGCGTTTAGTGCTGGCCAAACACTGATCTTTATAAAACTACATAAAAAGGGCCCGTCAGGTAGGCTGGATGCTGGTCTCTTTTTTTGTGGCTCTTTTAAAATGGCTCCTGAAAAATTAACTTTTGAAAATGTAACTAAATACTTCATAAAACTCCTTTAATCACTCGTATGGGTAAATCTCATTGACTGAGAATTTAAGAGCTAATTCTGCCTCTTAAGTTATATTCCCTTCAACTCTCTTTGGCAGTTAATGAAATAAAAGAGAACACAAAGGAAATAATTAAATGTTGTGCAGTTAGGACTACAGCACACCAAGGTATAAAGAAGTACAAAACAATATATCCTTCCATGGATTTAAAATGTCATTATTTCCTAGCATTTGATCAGTGCTAAATTCTAGCATAGCACTATAGTCTGATCCTAAAAGTATATATAATTCACATGCACTGGATAAGTTGCATGTCAGGGCAAAAGCAGCAGGAATACTGGGCTGACTGGCAGGTACTTTAAACAGCGATCAGAGAAGAAGACAGAAAAAGAAAGACAGTTTCAGTAATGTTTGGACTACTTCAGGCACCTCTTCAGGTTTCCAGTGGATCACAAGTTATCCAAAGCTTCCCACAAGAGTCTGAAAGCAAATAATTAAATGCTCAGATCTAGCATTTTATCCATTTTCTTACCATGGAAACCTCAGCTGAAACTGTGCTGTGCTCCAGTGGCTATTATTTTCTCTTCCTCTTGTATTCCCCACAGTGATCTGTAATCTGCTGGCCCCACAGTTGGAGGGACCTTTCGGAAATAGGTAACAGCAGTGCTCACCAAAAATTATTAGGTTAATTCCAGCCCGGCTAGCTTTGATGAGAGGTCCTGATGTTGAGCAAACCTGTTTCCTTCACTAGGATGTGTCATTTTTGAACATCAACTGCAAGGATTTCTTATGTTCTCACAAAAAAGGAAGGAAACAGCTGGTAAATGTTTCACAGATGGTAAAGCTCTTGGCATCTCTCAGGAGAGGGCCACCCATGCAGATGGCTCATTATTTTAACATTTGGATTTTCATCTTATTAAAACATCTTTTTCCCAGTTTTATTTAGCATCATAAATTCTCTTACACTTTAGTTAACAACTCAGTGATTTGGGGGATGTGCAAGCACTACAAGGAACATCATTTCTCTAAAATATGTGTCTGTATCATTATTCTCAGCTCAGATGTGCAGTGAGTGGACTTGAACTTGATTAAAAATACCAAATGCAAGAGAATGCTTAGAAATATGACTTTATCAAGCAAAGGTCAGCTAAGCCTGTATAGAAGCTGAATTATTCAGCAAATGATGAAATGCACTGAGTGAAGCAGGAAAATATTTATAACTAAGACATTACAATTACTAGTGTTACACAATACAATCTACACTGCCTGCATGTGCATGATGAAATGCACTACATTTATATATTATTAATATAAATACAAAATGCTGCATTTAGAAATCTGATCAAAAACCCAAATTGTACTTCAAGGTTCAGGTTTCCAGAAAAATATCCATGCAAACTGTACAGGCATTGGGACACCTAACTTTACCCTGTATTTATGAATGTTGGTACAATCGTGGTACATAAGTATAGAAATAAATGCCATTGCTTAACATATATAATTCACACATTTAAGCAGGCTTTACAATGACTCAAAGCCATTAACGCTGTTTGGCTAATGGAGAAAGAGACACAAAGTAAGGTGAAAGGACTTGTTTCATGAGGCAAAGGAAGTCCTGGGCAAAGTTGGTTGCCTTCTTCCTTCTGGTTTGATATCCTATTTTAATACTAACTTCCTAAGTGGCTTTTACTGGTTACTTACATGTCAGCTTTTAAAGCAACTGTGTACGCACATGGATCTTTGCACATGCCCAATTCTGAGAATATGACCAAGAGATCTTTAATCCTTTATGTAACTCACATACAAGGTAAAAAGTAACACAGAAACATGTTCTATTTATGTACCACTAAATCTTTTACCTTTATAATTTTGTGCATAGTTCTTATAAGGTTTAGCAAAACCTCTCTATGAAACTATTAAAATATATGCTTAGCCTGGGAAAATGAATTAGCAGCAGCCCAAATAGTGTCATATGCATCATCCACAGAGTTAAAAATAGTGATTGTTACATGGACTACAGCTGCTTCACAAAGCTCATTATAATCATGAGATGTGCTACCTCCAAATACTCAGGATCTGTAGGGATCTTGTCCAGTCAGCTATCATTTTTTGATATTAAAAAAGTCATAGCCAACTTCTGAATGAATGTTCAATTCTTTTGGCTCCAGTAAATCACATACATATCTAGAAACTGGATCAAATATTAACTGTAACATTTCCCTTTAGTAAAACACAGGGCCAGATCACCAGTGGCCGCATATCACCGTAGTTCCATTGAAATGCATGTGGTTTGATGACTCACCCCACTTGAGGATCCAGCCATCGGAATTCATGTTCATTTTCAGAGCAAAGATGTGCCAGCAAATAGTAAACTCCATTTGTACTTTGCAGTCCTCTCATTTAAAAATAGCCAAACCGATTTATTATTAAATGGATGGGCTCTTCTTATGGCAAGATTTTGTATGCCAAGTTTCAGCGAGACGCCATTCTTCCAGCCAAGCTGTAAATCCTTCCAAAAGGGGGTTTTAGCTGAAAGGCTGACATCTCTGTAATGCTTGTGGGTACTGCTGTGCAGTATTTATAATGTACAGTGTAATTTAACCATATCCCAGAAAATGGAAGGCCATGACAGGAGGAGCTGGATGGCTTAGCGAATTGATAGAGTTGCCATTTTAAATTGTGACCAGCTCAATAGTGGCAAATCTGGTTCCCATTTTTGGAGATCTCAGAGATGAGTTGAGTGGGTCTCAGTCAATTTGTTTTCATTGTCTCATCAGGGAGGCCTAGCAATGGGAGCCACAGAGCCTGGGCTTTGGCTAATGGCTGGAATTTAGTTTGCCTAATGGTTAAACTGTCACCTTTCAGGAGCACATAATCCACTCAGAGGACTATACTAGTGCACTGCAATTTCCATTGAGGTCTTAGATCATAAGTACTGGAAGATGAGTATAATGATGATGTAATGTGCAATACCCATCTATGTCAGAATGGTTTGCTCTTAAGTGTGGTTGTTTCTGCAAGGAGTCCTGGGACACTCACCACAGCTATTTCCCCTGCAGCGCTTTAGTTTGTGTTAGTAGAGGGATTGATTTTTGCACAGCTTTACATCTCAGTGAGGCACCTAAATGAGGCGCCAGATTTGCAAGAGTGCTGTGCTCAACATTATTGTTTTTAATAGGAGTTGCTGCTCCATAGGTAGAATTTTTAAAAATGCGTCCACTTTATTAAGGTGTGTAAATAAGAATGGGATGCTGCTAAAAATCTGTTTCCAGTGATAAGAATGGAGTATACGTATAAATCTGGTAGAGTTTTTAAGGCACCATAGTCTGATTTGTTTTTGTACAAGCACCTCTCCCTTTGAGTCTTGGCCCTCACTGTGGGCCCACTGGAACAGTCTCCTATCCCCTAGTGCACTCACCTGCCACAACTTGATAGAAAGTTGTTAGAATATGCCCGATGTGAAGCAGAAGGCTCTACCAACAGGGATGCTCCCACAGTTGCAAAATAGTCCAACAAGGCCTCTGGTACAGCCCCACAGGGCCTATAATGGGGGCTCCTCCATCCCTACACCCCCAACCGCAGGCATCCAGTTTGGTAGACTGCTGCTGTTAAAACTTTAGTCAAAACCTAGGTGTGGTCCCTCCCCAGATGACTGCTGGGAATTCCTAAGAGTATATCCAACACAAAGATGATGAAATATGGGCCAGTATCCTGCCCCTTACCCTCTGAGCATTGCTGTCCATTGGGTGCTCTCCTCCTTCACTACTTCTGCCATCCCTTTAGGATTTCCTCCTGAGACTCCCAGTCTATCAGGGCTGGCTTCTGCTCTCCCACCATGGTTCATGTCTCCTGGATCAAGAAGAATCACCTGGGTTCAGCAGGGATCACATGAGTTTCATCCTGGGACCTGGCACCATTCAAACTTCCACTCCCCAGTTCTTGCTGTCTTTCTCAAAAAGGCCATGTTTGCCAGAGGAGCTGTTTTGGGTGTTGGACCAGGCTAGGACAGTCTGTCATGGGGTGGGAAAGGTTCTGCATCCCTTCCCGGAGCTACCAGATTCATTTGCCCCTACCCTGAGAGGACCCAGTAAGTGAATTATCCTTACCTCCCAGGCCTTCTGTCTTACCCAGGGCTATCTTCGGAAGACAATGTCCGGGACGGCTTGTTTGCCATCCACTTCTGGTCACCACCATCACTCATTCTGATGTCAGTGTGGTGGCTTGGCTTTCAGGGGCTGAAAAGGAGCGAGCAGGGAATTCCTCTTCTGGAGTCCCCTTATTTTCCTACAGTTTTCCTCTTGGTTGCAGATAAAGGAGCAATTAGGAATGGTGAACAAAAGGATACTCAGAAAACCTGCACAGCACCTCTCACCAGCAAGTCATGGCAGGGTTGGGGCTGTGAGCATCCTAGACTTAAAGAAACCTCCTCAAACAGGTAATGGCTTCACATGGGATCCAAAGCTATTGACAGAACAGCTGTAAAAACAGCAGCAGACACAACCAAAAATATTACTCAGTGCATCTACATGTGCCTCTACAGTGCTGTTGTTACAGTAACAGCCTGTACTGCGCCGTGCCAGCATTGCCTGGTTATTTTTAGATGCTACGTCACTGTAGGAATGCACTATAATGAGGAAGCTCATTGCTACGGTGATGTAGGTGTGGCATCAAGGTTTTGCCTGCCAATGCTACATCGCCATAGCACATTGTTATGGCAATGTAGCATCATGTATAGATGCATTGTTATGCACAGATACACAGCCCTGGTAATGAAGTTGTGATCATACAGTCAGAAAGCAAGTTAAACCGGGATAAGGGATGAGGGGGCAATTCAGAAAATAATACTGGTAATGTTTTCGTGCCACTACATAAAATCAATGGCAACAATACCAGGAGTGTTAAACTAATGGGGGAATTTAGAACACTATCCTCCAGCCTGCTGCTCATGCCCTATCTATTCTACACATGTAGACTTCAGTTTTCTGCTCTCAAGGAGCTAGACTGAGGACAGATAGAGCTGTGGAGGGAGTTCATTCAGGCTAGTCATAGGTCATGGAACCCATCGTAGACAAAATGAAAAGAAGTAAAAAGGGGGCTCTTCTTGAGAAAAAAAGATTGAAATTAGGAGCACTTATTTCAGAGAAGAAATGTATAAAAGGAGATGCGTGAGTCAAACTAATAAGCAGGTCCCTTTCTGAACTTTGGAGCATAATATAAGAATGAGGGAAGATGACACAAGATTGCAAGGCAACAAATTTAAAAATAACTGAACAAAATACTTATCTACTAAACAAATTATGAACTCCTGGAATTTGTGGCCACAAGAAAGCATTGAAGTCAAAAGCCTGGTAGGAGGCAAAAGAATATGATATATTTATATATATGCTGAGAATATCCAAATTAGGTTAGATAGGATTTCTTAAAAAACAAGACTTATAAGGGATGTTAATCTTAGTACCTCGGCTCAGAAGCTAACCATCAGATGTTTCTATATGGACCCAAATTGTTCATGGTGGGTCAGTTGGGGAATAGAAGGAAGTTGTATTTCAGTCTGACAGTGTTGGAGAAAGACTATCAGGCGAGACGAACCATTATGGCAGTTCCTCAGTTCTTTATTCCATAAACAGTTCAGAAGCACACCTCCTAGTTTTGAGTGTGGATTCTCTCTCTGAAATCTAGTCTGGGCATGGGGGGCTCCCTTTTTGATCATCATAGGCTATGAATGTTCTGTAATTCCTCTAGCACAGAAGAAGCTGTTTAGTGACAGGCATCAAATAAAATTCCTGCAAGAGCCTGGCAGCTGAATACATTTGTCTATTTAACTGCATGCAAAACACTTGTCAAGACAGATTCTGGTACCCTTTCCTAAACGGGCACTTTTGCTACCTTGTGTTCCATGTAACATGGTAGAGAGAGCATGTGCCTCCACTGTAGCCTCTGGAGTCTCACCACAGATGGAAAATATTCTTATCCCTGCTACTGTTATCCATGATAAGGGCCCATAATGAGCGATTCTATGGAGATGATAAATATAAACATGAGCTCAGGAAGCAATATTCACATCCAGAGTTTGTATTCAAACAGATAAGGGGTGCATTGGCACAATGCCATCTAGAAAGAGATGATGGACTATCGTGGTTTTTATTCCAGGGTCCCCAAAAGTCTGTGGAATTCCATTATGATAAAATATTTCCTCAGGAACCTGGGACAGAAGTTCAATAAACCCATTGAACCTAAATCAGTTAAGTCTGATACTACATCCATCCATTTGATCTTAAACCAGTTTCAGTCATTTTGAAAGAGGTTTAAAGTGCACTGAACTTCTGTTGTGTTACAGATTTGAACTGGTTTCTAAATCACTTGTACTGGTTTGTGTGTGATTTCTGTCCCTAGCCATAGAGAACAGGCAGAACATAAGAAATACATGGGTGGTGAGAGAGAGGGAGAATTTTTCAGACTAACAGACAAAGAGGAAAACATGGCTGGAGATTTGATGCTTCTTGAAGTGACATGAATCATTCTGTATGTATTTCTATCATAGGGAGTTATTTAATTCAAAGCTCTAATATTTTATTATCACAGGACACCACAGGGTCAGGTGCAGTAAAGTGCAGAGTCTGTCCAAATCCTTCTTAACATACAACTCTGTTTCTTCATCCTGACCTCTGTACATCAAAGGGCTCCTCATGCCTCCCTGTATGCAAATCTTCTCCCTTGACTCCAGTTTAGAAGATCCTGTGGCTTCTGGTGACTCTGCTGCAACAACAAGGGAGCCTGGAAGCTTAAACACAGCTTTCTAAGTGTGTGCAGTCATGGATTTAATTCTCTGTTGCATCTCCCTCACACCAGAATGGGATGGGACCATGATGAGAGGAATGACAGTGGCTGGTGGTTCAGTTTGTGTATGTACGGTATAAGCTGTGTGAGGGTCCGCATGGCTGTATAGTAGGACTGTGCAAAGCTTCAGTCCCCAATCCAATCCGGCAGTGATTCAGCCCGATTCAGTGGCCAAATCTCCAATTCTGAATCAAATCGGGAGACCCTTTAATCTCTCTGAATTGAACTGGAACCCTCTGCATCAATATGGAGCGATTCGGCAAATCGGACATAGACACAGATTTAAACATTTTTTCTACGTACCTCTAGGTAGTAGGTGGCTCATGAATGCTGTGATGGTGGGGTGGATGGAGTGTCCCAGAGGTGCATGGGGGGCTCCCGAGCGTGCTCGGCAACAGACCCAGAATTGGACCAGAAGCACTTCCGATCCACTTCCAGGTCCACCAGGGAACACGCAGGGCCCCCCCCACCCCCCCACCCCCCCCAGCTCAGTGACTGGTGCCTTTTGGGTCTGGGGGGGCACCCAGGGTCCCCCTGAAGCTAATCGTTGAGCCAGGGGGATGGGGGAGGCCCCCAAGTGCACTCCCCAGCGGATAGAAAAGGAAATAGTTCTGATCCACTTCCAGGTTCAACACTGAGCATGCGGGCCCCCCCACTTCTGTGGGACGCTACACCCGCCCCAACATCACAGCATTCATGAGCCATGCCTGGCACCTTGATTTATGTAGAAAAAACATTTAAAGATGTGTCTGTCCGAATCATTGATTCTCTGAATCAGCATCGAATCTTCAGATTCAGATTCAGCCGAATCAAATCAGGGACAGTGATCCGAATCAACGAATCACTGTCCCCAATCTGGGCCGAATCTGAATTGAATAGGGCCCGCTTTGCACACCCCTACTGCATAGTGCTAATGCTACCCCTCCTTATATTTCTGTCCTGCTTACATCTTCTCCTCGACAATTAATGCTACCATCACTTTTTAGACATTTTTCCTCCATCACTTTTACTGTCTCTTCTCCTTTGCTTCCTTTTGTTCACATTAACCTTGTCCCATCCACCTTATTCCCCCTACTCAATCTGTTGTCTTAAGTCCTTGGTTTTCTTCTTCATGTATCTCTGCCTCTCTGCCCCTTTGCCAGTTCAAGTGTTATTCTATCATTTCAAGTGTTTCAAGCTACCTCTGGGGCCCTCTCCTCTTCTAGGTCTAGCTGACCTTTTCTGAAAGCCAGCCTCACCTCTTCAGCATCCAACTTCAGAGGCTAAAGAGACGGGCTTTAGAACGTGACGGCCAGCCCAGGTGGAGGAGCAAAATGGGTAGGGAGAATAGCTGGCCAGGCAGGTGGATATGAGAATTTGTGATAAACCCCAAAAATGCAAACTGGAAGGCACTGGAAAAAAGCTTGAAATATCACAGAGAAGGATCTGTACATGTGTCTGGTCTGTGCTTTTACAGAGTTCCTGCTTGTTACCTTGTCACTGAACTGATAGATTTTTGTTCTGGTTTCAGTCTGGAGAGAGGATCTGATCTGCACTATTTTAACAGTTAACTTGTTGCATTAAGTATTATTATATATGGTATTTTTGAATGCCTTCCATTGTGAGGACATATGCAGCTGAAATTTTGCAAGTACCAGCTCTTCATTTAGAGTCCATTCCTTTTAGGTGTTTTGCATTTCTAGGGATGACTTCTATAACCCTAGCTTGATTGATCTCAAGAGCTAATTCAGTTCTACAGCTGAGCAACAGCCTCCTTACCTAACATATATGCTACTTAAAATATATGCTACAACAACCTATGCTAAACTAAGTCATCAATTAATACAAGGGGAGATAAATACATTTATGAAAGAAAGATAGAAAAATAATATTTTGAAAGCATTTGAAAGTAGAACTGGTCTGACTTCCTTCTGATTCAAGGAAAAACAACAACTGATTTCTTCTCACAAATCCTCCCCCCCTCCAGCACCCCAACCCCACCTGCCCCCAAACACTTTCCCTCTTTCCATTTTTTTTTCAACAGTAAAACATGGGGGCTGCGGAAAGGATTCAAAAAAGGGTACAAAAAAAAATCAAGCAATAAGACTGTTTACTTTTCAGTCTTTTTCAAAATGAAAGCATGGACATTTTCAAATGAAAACTTCCTACTAAAATTAAATTTAAAACATTTTTCTGAAAAAAAATTATTTTAATATTTCAAATCAGTGAAGAGGATGTATGTGTCTTTTTATCATTATTACAGAAAATAAAAGATGGTTTTGCTGTCTGCTTCATCCTTCAGTGCTTAGTACACCCACAAGGCCTTTTCCCTAGATCTGTTTCAGGACAGGAGATTTTAGATTCTCGGGCTAGCTTTCTTTTGCCTTTTTGCTTGTTTCCATTCTCTGTTCACGTAGCTCCTGTGCGCTCAGTATAACTTAACTATAGCCATAGCATCTTGGAAAAAACTATTTCATCCTTTTTATGAATGCTCTAAATATAACTATTGTAGCAAAACAATGCAGTCAGATAAACACAGCGGCACAGGCAGCGTAAGCAAAAGCCTCTTTAGCAAAATCTTGAGTCAGCCAGTATTTCCTTTTTTTCTTTGCATGTTTTAGCTAACAGCCCATTGAACTCACAATAAGAAAAGAGCGAACAAAGATTTAATGCTACTTACCATTGTTCTTCTAAAGATAACTATAGTATAAATACTTCTATTAATACTAGTATAAAGAGCCTGATTTAAAGCAACTAAAACAAGAACATTCAGCCTAGGATGACACTTCCTCGTGCTTCTTGTACTCAGCAGTGCAGGATGCTCACAGCACTGGGTGATCTGCGAACTTGCATACCAGCATCAAGGGCATGGTCCTTCTCCCAGCTGCAAAACAGCAAGTCTATAAAAGAGCCAGGAGCAAAACCCTAACTTCCTAACTCCCGGTCACTGCTTTAATCAGTGCTCAGCATGTCCTCTCACAAGGGTGGAGTCTGTCTTGCTAGTAGTTACTGTGGGGAGAACAGGAGTGAAGGGCCAGCACTAAATTTACTAGGGCCTGGTTTAAATTGCAAGTTTGCATTTTTCAGGGCCATCATGAAATTAAGTGATTTGCATTAAAAATGCCATTTGCAACAAAATGCCATGATATGGCCACTTGCTGGGGAGGTCCCCAGCAAGTGGTCATATATCATGGCATTCTGTTGCAATAAGATGGCTGGTGCCCAGCATTCCCCAGCCAGCAGCCTGGGGAGGGTGGACAGGTCACAAAAGGGACAGGGAGAGGACTGAGCTTGGGAGTGGGTAGGGGAGAGGCTGTTTGCTCCCCTGGGTAGGCAAACTGGGAGTTCGGGGTGGGGAGCAAACATACCTCTACCTGGTGCTAGAGCAGACCTCAGGCTCCCTCCACCCCCCACCCCGCCTCCTGTGCCTCAGTTTTCCCACCCAGAGAAGCAAACAGCCCTTCCCCTACCTGGTGCCAGGCAAGGTAGCCCTCAAGTGCCCACAACCCCCGACACCGCTTTTTTCCTGCCTGGATGAGCAAACAGCCCATCTCCTACCTATCCCCAAGCTCTCTCCTCTCCTTGTCCCCTTTGCAACCTCTTCCCCCCTCCCCTGGGCTGCTAAGCTTTTGCCGCTGACTGGGGAATGTTTTCCCAGTTTGCAGCAGCCACAATCTGGGCACAAAAACCTATACCACAATCAGGCCATGATATTAGTGAGCTGGGCCTGAGATTTAAACCATAATAACACTCCAGCTTGGGTTAACATACAAGAGCTGCTAAATGAAGTTCTATTTGAGTAAATGATTAAGGGTCTAATTTGGGAAACTCCTACTCTAAGAGAATCATCCCTCCTAATTTGGCATATGGATAAGGCCTTACAGAATTGAGCCAAAACTGTAACGTAATGACCTACACACGTGCCCATACACAGACCCCCGAAATTTTCCAAACCACTAACACTGGCCTAACTTTGCTCCTGTGAAAGCCAATAGGGGTTTTACTACTAACTGTAATGGGAACACAATTCAGACATAATTGACCTTTTATTGAAAATTCAAGTCAAATACAGGATGGCGGGTTTAATTTGCCTCTTGGCTTGCGTGGCTCTGCGCACACTTTGCCATTTGCACACGAAAACAACTGTGCCCATGGAGCGGGTTGTACAGAACTGGAGAGTCCATCAGGGCCCCTTGACACTCTGACCCATAGGATTTACAACATAGGGTACAACGGCCTTAGCAATGTAAATCTTTAACCTCATAGGACATGAGGAGGGCCACATACAGAATAAAATGTACACTATGATTCCCCAGCTATACAACAGCAATCCAAGCACTATTTGAATTTTAGTTTTCTTCACTGCTTAACTCAAGTTCTTGCCCTAGGCCTTCAGAAAGTGATATTATTGCACATTAGCTCTTGGCACAGCTTGCCACATACAGAACTTGATTATGTCAGTAAGTGACCATAGTGCTGAGGTGCATTAGTCCCTTGGGAATTTGCGTTGCTTTGTGACAGAGAGGCAATTTGATTCCCAGAGATCCTCGGTGAACTGCAACAATGTGCCCACTGTGCTGTCCTTCGACTGGGTATTCCAGGAATCTGCCACGTGGGCACACACCTATAGCCTCATGTTTTGAGATGGCACAAATATGATGTATGGAAACTCCAAGATGCATTTGTGATGGACACTTGAGGAGGAAGGACACACAAGTTCCTTTTACTTTCCTCCACTTCTGACATTTTTAAAAAGACCAGCCAAAATCTTGAGTCGTATATGAGCACAGTACGTTGCAGGGGGCAGCAGGACAGGAGGGAGACTAAACTGGCACTAGATATCAATAACTTAAACTGAGCTGGGTATACAGGGAATTTGGCCTATTAAGAGTTATATACATAGACATAATATACGGGAAAGGGCAGCTCCATGTTACTACACAACAAATGCATTTGAATAATTTATTGGTATTTATTTAACATACAACTGCTGTCATATTACATCTGAATCCAAGGATTCCCAATCTCTCATTGATCGTGGGGCTTTAAATACCCTACTTCACTTTTAAAAAAAGCATAAATGAAAGTCACCATCTGTAAGTAAACCTGCCTTGCGCACATGCACTTGGTTTAGACAGACTTTGGAAAATTCTGCACTTGGTTTAGAAAGAGGGAAAGAAGTAGATGTTGTGTCCTTTCTGCTGCCATTGAACTGACACAGTGTTACAAAGAAAACGTCTTGCAGTTGCCTAACAAGGTTGAATTCACGATGGAAGCAGAATTAGCACAGAGTTACCTCCCTTCCTGCAATCCAGGTACAGTGGGCATAGGAATGGTAATCAAGTGCAATTGCCCAAGCATGCTTCATCCCAGTTGACAGAAACTCGAGCAGCCCCTATGCTGCTCAGACATGTACCATTGTTGGAAATAGTGCCAAGATGAGCAAGGACTAAACAGTCCTCTCACACCCCGGACCAATCGGCTGCACCCAAAATCTGGCCATCATTTTCATTCTGCACCCCTTCCTTGCAGGAATAATGCTACTGCCTTCTGCATCATGTCTTGTTTTGCATAACGCTATTCCCAGGAATCAAGCATGGCCTCATAATTAGTACTGCTTTCCCTCTAAATCCTGAGCTAATGATGTGAGAGTGATTTAACTTTGTCCCTGTACTCCTACCTTATTTATCAGATGCCCCCAAATAGATAAAAGTTCCCCAATCTGAGCAGTCTTTTCATTTGAACATTACCTGAATTGCATCCCATATGCAAGTACTTTCTACTGAAGTGAAAGTCTGCTACTAACAGAATCTAATCTGAGGCATTCTTGTCTAATCATTAATTCATCTACTTTCAATTCATTCATCTTTATTTCACCATTTACCTAATGAGGATAATAGGGAGCATCACAATCTAAAGGCTGATCTTTTCTTTTTTCTTTTTTTTTTAAAGCAAGCATCTGCTAATAATTAATTAATAATAGTGACAACAATAACCTTAATTTTGCAGGTATCCCCTCAGGAAAGTTGTATTTTAATTATAGTTGCCACAAGGACAAATTAAGTCTCCTGGATTCAAGCTTTGGTTTACAGCCTTCATGTTATGGGAGTGAAGAGAAAGCTATCTTCATGTAAAAATAATCAGGATTTTTTTTTAGAAGCTCCTACAAATGGCAAAGATGAAGAGAAGATAAATACCGCTGATGATATTTGGTATGACATTGGTAATTCTCAGAGGGACTCCGCAGTGTAGTGTGCCAGGGTAGATGTTCTTTGCTTTTATGAAGGTGACAGACTTGACCTGTCATGTACTAGTTACACCCTGGACAGACTAGAAATGTCACAAACTGCTAACAGTTACTACACAAGATATAAAAGCTTCTGTTTGAAAAGCTGTGGCACTTGGAAAAAAAAGAGCTTTAAAAAAAAAAGAGAGAGAGAAAAAACCTAAAGGAAGTTTCTATTTATCTCCCCCACCCCCAATATGACAGTATATGCACCATAAAGAATGTGGGGGCAGAAAAACAATTCTAACAAGCTTAAAGATGCCAAGTTAAATAAAGAAATGGCAGAAGGCTAGAGAGAGTGCTCAATTATTTGACGGCCATTCTTTTTAAAGGGATCCATAAAATCCAAGCTTGGCGGGGGGTGAGGAATGAATCTAAAATTAACCTAGAGCAGTTGCCTAAATGAAAAGATCCTAGACCTAATTCTGAACTCATCAGTGAATATTTATGATCACAACACTACAAACAGCAGCTACACCAGTGTAAATAAGCGACTATTCCAGTTCTTTTCCTCCAGTTCAAATTCACATGCACTGCAGAGTGACCGAAAGACATTGGGTCAGCAAGATGCATAAAGTTAGACATCTGCTTAAGTCTATGATTATAAAATTAATAGCCTTATTCACATGCTTAAAGCATTCTGCAGAAGAGGGGAGTTAACCGTTTGGTACCTTGTACGCTGAGGTTTTGTTGTTTTATCTCGTGTTGGATGCCTATACTGGGGAATAAATATGCATCTCTGAGCTAAATTCTACTGTAATATTTAAAAATTCAACTACTTTAATTTTTATGTGCTATGTTCATCTTCATTAAGACCTCAACTGACACAAGTCATCGTATAAATAGAATGTACTGAATTTCTGCAGACGTGTGAATTTTACATTCTATTCTTATGAAGCAGATTTCTAGACTGATGCATCTGCCTTTTGAAAGTTTTTAGATCTGCACTGACATCCATATCTAAAATTAATCCATCAGATCCATCTCTAACTTGAGTGTTCTTATAGCATTGCAAACCACTTAAGCTTTGTTCCTGGAGTTAATGGAAAGCCATCAGATACCTTTGTGTCTGCATTGCTTTACATCCCGCACTTGCCTAGGGAATACCACCATATACAGTGTTAAAATTGCATGGTTTCCTTTCCTAAAGCAAGCACTCTGTCTATTTGTAAAACATTCTATTATCACACTTCATGATGAATGAGATGTTTTTATTTGTTTCTTTCCTGGCTGTCTTTATAGGATGATCTAAGGTTAATGGCAAAAACGCTACCAAAAAATAAATGGTTTCATAGAGTCAAATCTTTCATCAGAGCACTTTGTTTCAGCAAACTTGGAGGCAGAACAAATGAATATCTATCTGCGGGTGGTTTGAATTCATTCAGTAACTTCAGCCTGAAGTGAAACTTTGGAAAGTTTCTAAGGGTCTTTTTTGTATGTCACCCCACAAAGCTCAACTTGCAACAAACACTGAAGTCCTCACCCACCTGCCTTCTTCATCCTGAACACCCCACAATTTCCCACGGGAGTAAAAGGAGCTCAGACCTGCTCTACATCTGATGTGCTTCTGCAACACAAATTAACAGCAATAAACACAACATGCATTGTTAGGAGGCCTGATCTAAATGCAAACTATTGTGGTGTTAAATCACAATTTTGAAGAGCTGAAGTAGTCAATTGATAATGCTGATCACAGTGTACCCTGAATTGCAGTGTATCCTAGCTCAGCATGGACTTAATTACTTGTAACCTGGTTTTTCACAGCTGTATTTGAACACCCCACAGCTGTTCCAGTTATTTGATTAGTCAACATTTTCATCTTAAATTCAAACTTAAATTCTGTGAACGTAAATCTGTATAACTATGGACTTCAATGTAGCTGTACGGTCTAATGACCTATCCCCAATTCCTCAGAGCCAATGCTGAAATGGCAGTGGAGAGTTGAGTTCTCTCTGAGTCATTTGCTGTTGCAGTGGCTCATGTTTAATCCAGTGCAAGTTCTGGAGGGTTGTCTTCAAATGTGCTGATTTCTCCCAGAAGCCTTTCACTGTTTATCATTTTTGTTTCATCCTAGTCCAAACCCAAACTTCACAGCTGGCAAATAAACTGCAGTCACAGAGGGAGGTCTTTCTGAACCTAACCATTGCCACATAAAAGAACAATAAGGCAAACAGCACCACCGCTTCCCCAGCCTGATAACTACAGACCCACTCACAATGAGATTAATTGGGAGTATCCTTCTGCATAAATGGGGAGCAAGACTCAAACTTCCACCTCTGGTTCTAGAGCAAAGTACCTTACACTCACCACCAACCAAACTTTGGGTATGTATCATATGTATTAATTATCCTGCATCTTAAAAGGGACTAGGCTCACAAAGCCCTTTCTAATTGTCAAAGGGAACTTGAAAGGAGTCAGGTGTTTTATATAAATGGACTGAAAGAGCAAAAAGTCCTTATTGGCTGGGGGTGGGAGGTGGTGCTAGGAAAGAACCGAGGTTTTTGTGTTGCTTTCAGCAGTTTGTTTGAATTAACCAACTGCCTAGACCAGGGAAGAATCATCTCTCCTGGGCTGGAGAAGGTGGGCTAGCAACCCTATCTCTAGTAGAACATGTGGACAAATAATTGGCTCCTGGAGCTGTGGGGAAACAGAGGCACCTAAAGAAAGAGTGTCTCAGAAATGATAGCTAATAGGACTGTCTTTTGTCTATGTATGTGTGCATGCGCACAAGTGTATGTGGATATCCAGGTGTAATAAGATGGAAATATTTTTCTGGCAGCAGTAGGCTCAAGCCATTCTTCCTGCAGACTTCACAGAAGCAGTGGCTGGGGCAGGCTCCTGTTTAATAATGATGTCTGGAAGCCCAGTGAGCTGCATGCTTAGAGAATCAGATTCCTGGAGGAGGGAGCTTTAGCAGATCTGTCTAAGCTGGGCTCAGAAATTGGTCTGGAAGAAAAGTTTCCACTGTACCTTTGAGTGAATGCCCCATGCTGCTGGCTAGGAGAACTGACTTGAAGTCAAGAGCGGTGCTATTTCTTGATGTGAGAGCCCCAACCCTTGAGCAATGAGGAGTCTAGCTAGATAATTACCTGAAGTAGGAGCTGCCAATTTACACTGACCCCAGAGACCTCGCTGTTTCCAGGTTGATCTAGTTTTTTGAGGAGCATCTCCAAAATCCTACATCTTCTACAGCACCACATTCACAGTTCATTTTCGTGTCCTTAGACTCTGGAGAAAGCTTGCCTTTGAATAGGACAAGGGTAAACCAACTCTGCTTAATTATTAGATCCAGATGGGAAAGGATGAAGTGTTTTTCATAAACTGCTGAGAGAAAGCTTATTTAGGTAGTGGCACAAGGGATGCTATCTCCTCTGACTAGTCTTGGATCATAGAAAGTGTATATAGAGAAAAAGTATTCTGCTTGGGATGAAGCCTTATTTTGTGGGACTTTCAGAATTAATGGATTTAGATCTGAAAGTGTTTGGGACATAGCATTAGTCCCTCCTGGTTTGGGAAGATCAGCTAATAGCTGTATTGTAAAACTTAAAACATGCCCTGAGATCTTTACGGATACCCTTTAAGAGGACTTTTGGTCCCTTCCAAACTGGCTGCATTTCATGGGCAGCCATATATGGCACAAGGCAGCATAGTGCAGAGCTATCTGGGGAGCAATAGAGATACAGCTCCATTAGCACGACATTCCAGTTTAGCTCATAACAAGCTAGCTCTGCACGGCACTGCTTTCCACTTTGCTACTAGACATGTCCTTACTGGTGCTGGTATGCTTCTAAAGTTTGTGAAGCATGTTGGAAACCTAAAGGATAAACATCTCTCTATAAATTAATAATCAGCATTTCTTATGTTCTGGTTGCATTCTCTCCTATTAATGGATCTTTATCCTGTATAACAAGGAAATTGCCTGAGAATTCTATTTTTGACTTGTTTGTATTAATATACCAAATAGTCTCTGCCTTGCTTTTTATACCTCTATATGTAGATATTGAAATAACTTGAGATCAAAATTGCTATTCTCTCTCATTCTAGCTCCTGATACCGTTTCCATTGAAGTCAGTGGAAAGGCTTTTGTTGAGTATAATGAGGTGGATCAAAATCTGAGAAGTAGGAAGCTCTTAGAAGTCTGACACTTTCTGAAGAGCTTAGGTATTATCTTGGTAGACTCCTCTTGGAGCTCTGTATTGGAGATTAAGGGAATTCTAGGGAAATGGGTAAAAATGAGTAAAATTGCCCAGAAGATTTTGTAGGACCATTATCATATATATATATATGCCATTTTAGAAGCAGGCTCTAAGTTATGCATTGGTAATGCCAGTCATCCTCTTGCTTGCTTTTAGTATATAGCCTAATAGGCATAACATCCCTACTATTCTCATCTTGACTCTCTCTTCCCTTTTCTCTTGTCTTTGAAGTAAACACTCCTCAAGGAGAAGAGTCCAGCATCTGCTTAAAAAAAATCTAGAGCTAGTCACTAGCACTGGCTTAGCTTTTAGCACTTTTGTTGTTGAAGGTACCTACTGATCTCCAGAGGCATGACAAGCTGTTTTCAATCTCCTCATTTATAGAAGAAATATGATGCATAAAGCTCACTTCAAATCCAGGTAGCAGCAGATACTCAATCTAAGCCCTCATTCCTCACTTTATCAAATCTGCCATTGGAAAAAAAATGCTGTAGGGGGACATGGCCTGACCATTGTCATTGCTATAGGTGTAAGGATTTTGGCTTATGGATCTGATCTTCTTCTTCCCAAGACTAATTTCTGAGTAGCAAATACCTGATTAAGTAATTTAGAATGGGGAAAAAAATGAACGTATCAAGATTCTTTGTTTACTGACGGTTTGTTCGGGTTTTTTTCATCTCTCCAAATTCTTCTCATGACAAACATCATCATGACATTGTCAGGTCAGGCTGTGTCAATCACATCCCTTTACATTATATTGTATATGTTTATACATTGGGTGGTGAAAACCGCTTATGGGTCAGGCAGGAGATTGAAGAGGCAATTTTCTGTAGTTTAAATAAAACACAAGCTTTTTCTGAACAGATGGCCAACCCACCCACCATCAGGTAAAGTCAAACAGACCTAATGAATGGAAGGCAAGTGATTCAAATCTCATCAGTTGGATTGGGTTTTTTGTCTGTTTGTATTAATGAAAATAAGTTGTACAAGGCTAATCAGGGACTTGATCGTGGAGATGCAGGCATTTCTAAAATTTAAAAAAACCCATCAAAACTAGCATGACTTGAAAAACCTCTGATGGAAGTTTTCCATTTGAGAATTCAGTTCTGTCCAAAAAAAAAAAGTTGCTGCAGTTTTCTTTTCTTTTCCTAAAATAACTGCCTACAAAATTACCGTAATTACTGTTTTAACATCTTCTCCCCTCTCTTTTCGTTTGTGTTTTTGGGTGTTTGTTTTTCTTTCGTTCTTTTCTTTTTTTGATTGCTGGTTTTTGAAGCAAAACATGAAGTCCTCTCAAAAGTTAAAGTTTATTGCAACCAAAATACCAATACCAAAATAACAGCATCAACATTCTTAAGATTTTGGTTTGGATCTGCAACAAGATTTTTGTCGGAAGAATTCTCTTCTGTGCACACTTTTGAGTTCAGGTTTCATTACTAATCCAAAGAAGAATAAATGTTGACATTTCCTAATCTTTTGAAACAGAATTTCTATTCAATGCATCCTATTATTAGGCAAAAATTAAGTCCCACTAATTCTATCCCCTGCCCCAAAGAAGTTTGTATGTCATTAAAAAAAACCCTCTCTCTCCAAGGTCACTTGACTCGGTTCCAGAATAGAAAAATGAGTTTAATGTACAATCCTGGAAATACCCTTTGTCCCTGTTCATATCTAGGTCACAGGATCAAAGCAACTGATTTTCTACCAATACCTTGAGGTTCCAATATTGCACTCTTTTGTGTGCTTTTGCTTCCTGGCAATGGCCGATTTTAACCCCTTTCTCAGCAAAGGCTGACTTCCAAGGATGCTGAGCACTTGCAGCTCCACCTGAGCTTGGAGACTGCTGTAGCTGTTCAGCATGTTGGGAAACCAAGTTTCTGGTTGCAAGGCTATTAGGATAAGCCTGTGTGGGGTATGTTTTTCCCAACCCATTGTCAGGAGTCAGGGTACCATGTGGGCCTAACTACCCCCAGCTGGCCCATTACCTGCCTGATATAAGCAGCTGACCTCTCGGTATTCTTCAGGCCAATCAACATGGCAGGCGCTTGCATCTAACTCTAGTCTATGCTTTACCTGAATTGTTGTTCCTTCCTATTGGTTCCTAGTTCCTGCCTCCTGAATCTTTGCTTCCTGACCATTGGCTTGTGCCCCCTTTCTTAATAGCCACCAGCTCTGGATCCTCTGGGTCACGGTTTTGGTTTGGATCCCTGCTTTCTGCTCCTGACCTAGATCTTGACTCCATCTTGGTGACCATTCAGGTCTTGGTCCCTTTCAGACCTCAGCCTCTTGATCTACCTGTTCTTGATGTCTTGACTCATGACTCTAGCTTGGACCCTTGTTTCCTGAACTTATCTTCTCTTAGCTGCTGAATCCCTAGCTCTGATGCTGACTGCTTGCATTCCAGTTGTCCCCTGACACTCATGGACATTTTTGTTATGTTGTTCTCATTAAAATCAGAATTTTTTTTTTTTTTTGAATATTAAATCTCAAATGTTCAGAAAATCTACAAAATGTGGTATGTGTCAATCAATATGTCATACTTCAGCAGTTCTTCATTTAAATGTGTTATCTATAATTAGCTTAAATTCTGAAATAAAATTGTTCTGAATAGGGTGGGGGGAGGGAGGGAATGTGGAGCTTTTCATCTTTGGAAATGTTTAACCAAAATATTTCATAACTTTGCATAAAACTATTCAGAATCATCTCATTCCAGGAAATGAGCTTTTTTGGTTCCAGTTGTGAGAGGGGGAAGAAAGTGCTGTTGAAATATTCCTGTATAGCTCTACCTGAGACTTGGGGGAAAAAAATAAATTCTTAACTACTATTACATTAATATTTAGTTACCTCCCTGTGCTTCCCTTGTCCACACATCAAAAAAGTGCCAAGCATATACAGCCTCTTATTGACTTTTGGATATTTAGCACTTCTGAAGATCAAACGGGTATATAGGGAACGTTGGTCTTCATTTTTAATGTTAATTAATACTATTATCGGAGAAACTATTCTAGATGAATTTTTGTTAATCATCTCATGGTATGAAAAATCATTTCCAAGACAAACTCATCTACTTCCCCTCTTCCTGGCAAGTTGTGGTATTTATACCAATGTATACTACACTGCAGTAATTTATACCTTGCTTTTTTCTTTGAGGATACATTTTAAATAATAGTTTCTGATCTCTTTTTCTCTCGGTTCCTGGCAATGACAACAGCCATTTTAGTTTGCTCTTTTTTTTCCCCCCAAGACGGGTAACATCCTGTCTAAATTCTTGTGTGTTCTTGACATTTCTGGGAGTGTCATACTTTTCTGGCCTCATCTAAGATGACTCTTGTCATTCTGCTTTCTGTGTGTATGATAGACAAGTATCTACATACTAAAGCAGAACATTTCTCTTTTTGTTTTTGGTAAGCTAGAGCTTACTCAAGTACATTGGACAAAACAAGTACCAAAGAAAAAAGTACTTTGTTGGCACAGCAGTCCAAGCACTGACTTGAATTTCTCTTTAAGTGACTTACTGAGTTAACTTATTTGGAAGCAGTGAAATGAAATACAGCAAGTGCCCAACATGTCAAGCAAGAATGAATATCCTTAAATAAAGAGTGAATTTGATATCAGGGAAGTTTCTGTTCTTGCCCAATGTTCTTAGATGGAATGGGTGGTGAAGGAAAGTAGTTAATCTTAAAGATTATAGGGTTACCTAGCTAGAAGGCCAAAATATTTTATACAAATAAGTTTTCAAGTCAGAACCTTAAACACTGTATTAACATTCTATGCCGAAGTCAAATCTAAGCTGTGTTTTGTTTTGTTTTTTCTCCTCACACTATACTAGGGTCTCCTGCTGCTCCTGAAAAGAGTTGACTTCATAGCAACAGGATTGGGCTCTTCATGGACAAGCTATTCCTCCTGTAAGTAAGCTCTCACTCCCTGAAATGTTGTGTGAAGGTGGACTTTAGTAAAAAAAATAAAATAAAAATAAAAAAGGAAGTGTGTGTATTTGCATGTGTATAGCTAGATCTGATCAGGAATCCTATGGTGACAAAATGGTGACTTGTCCAAAAAGGAGCTGGAAGGGACAGGAACACTGCACTGCCTGATTTTGAGAAGTTTTCCTGTCTTTCCTGCTTTCTTTTTCCATCACAACTTGACCCAAGCAGAAGGTAGAGGGACAGATCTCTAACTGGGGTTTATTGGCTTCAGTTGAATTAAATGGATCAACAGCAGCTGAGGATCTGGCCCAAAATTATCAATGGAAGCTGAGTTCTAAACCTGAGATTATCATCTTTTTGACTTCCCATCGCCACACAGAAGAAGTGGGACAATTGACCAGAATTTACAACTGTGATTAGGCACACGAAAGATGCTAGGTGATATTCAGAAAGATGTCAAACAAGGCCTGGTTGCTAAACAGCTTGCTCTTTTTATCTTTGTTTTCTTCTTACATTCAGTAACCACCAGGAATAGCATGTAACTGGGGCAATTATGTATGCATTACATAAATCCTTCTCTGTTTCCTTAACGGATGTAAACCCATGAAATAAAATCTGTGCTTGGAACTGTAGCTAGTCATCTCTATATCTTGAGGGGACTGGTTTCCCGGGCCCCTACTGTGAAGAATTTGATGAGGCAGGTGAGTCTTTACAACACTTGGCAAATCTGATAATAGACGCACAAAACCGTGTGATTGTAAATCTCTGTTGAACCATCAACTAAAAAGTATGCATGCTGCCATGTATTTAATATGAAGCCATGAAAGTGGATTTATGTACCTTCTAATGCACATGGATACTTTTCCCCTTATTGATGACTCTCTAATAATATTACAAAAACAATTTAGTCTCAGTCTGATGCATGACTATACAACCATTGAGAATGCAATGATGTGGAGCAAGGGAGATGCATCTCCAGAGCCATGACTTTGGGGCCTGCTCTAGATTTGTACTGAAGATCGCCTCCAGTCAACCCAGTGGTCCAATGGACTGTCTTGGTGTGGGCAGTCCTTTGGACTATTTCCCTACGTGCAGATGTGTGCCCACCCACCAGTACGTTCTTATTATACTGAGGTCCTTCTTAAAGTGACAGTATACACTATGTCGTGTCACTTGCACTCATCCTCCCTTTAGGAGGGTTTGGCTGTTACCTTCTTTAAGAGAATAAAAAATTGAAGAAGCATTTGGCTTTTGTTTAGCTTTTGCTTCCCTTTACAGAAACTGTTAGCATTGCAGACAAGTTTAGAGAATGTTAAGTTTTGGCTTACTAACGGGAGGCGCAAAGATACTGCAATCTGGTCTCAGTATAATGAGCCCCTTTGTTATATATAAATACTATCATGCTAGCCTATATACAGCAAAGCTTTGGGATGTTTTATATTAACAATGCACCAGCACTAAAACCTCAGACAACTCTAAAAAGGCACTAATTATTATTATTAGTGTTTTACACTAACAATAAATGTCAAATGGAACCCTGCAAACAAATAACTACCTGTCACTAAGTGAATGAAAAGCAATCTTAGTAAAGTGAATTAAAACCCAAACAATAGAAAACTCAACAGGCAAGCACTACTAGGGTGGCTTAGCTGTATGGTTGATGCAGTGCTCTTATAAGAAGAGCAGTATGTCCTTGGTTGTGACAGTCCCAATAGTCATGTCTTTTCGTTGACACACAGGGCACCTAGTTAGTGGGAGGTGTATAAGCTGATATCAGCTGAAGTGCATCAGCTCTAAGAGACACTTAGTCATGGTAAATGGAAATTGGATACCAGTGGGGATTTAGCTGTTTTATTTATTGTATTGGCTGCAGTGCTTTTGGGGTTTTATCAGTGAAAAATTAAAGTTGGACAGTAGAGCATATATTTGTTTTGGTGACATATTTCTCTTAAATTTTTCAAAGTACTCTGAATGTGTCTCCCAAAGACTTATTTTTTATAGATTGTACATTTTATTTTTCAATCTTCATTTATCTTTGATATCTGATTGACATTTTCAGGACACTCTAATCCTTTCTGCTGAAGGAAGCTCTGACAGTGGCAGTTCTGGCAATCAGCTTCAGAGAGCTCTTCACAGTCTGTTCTTACAACAGGGATGAGGTCTATGACTTAAGAGCTGAAAGGAATTGAGATTTAGTCAGTGGTAAGGGACAGGGGCAGACTACCTAGATGGCAGGATGATCCTCCCTTTGATAACGCCTAGAGTTTCAGGACTTGGCTCTGTCTATGTAAGGCTGCAGTAACCTTCTGAACTGGGTGGAGTGTGAAAAATGGCATAAATGAGATTAGAATCTACTCTGAGTCTTTGTGATTTAGACCAGTAAGTTTAAAAGAAATGCTTTGTGTGTGTGTGTGTATTTCTAAACTCTAGTACGTTAAATATGTCTCGTATGCTGAAAAACATGGAAAGAACAGACCAAGAAAAACATTCGAATGGTTTCCTTTTTCTGAATCCCTTCGATCCAGAATTCAGGGTGGATGCTTTCCAAAAGCAGATGCCCTCACAAAATTTCCATGCATTTCTTCATTGTAATTTGAAGTAGACCGGTGATAGCAATGTAAATGAGAAAAAAAATGCTTATTTTTATTAAAGGAAATTTGGTTTGAGTTGAGCACAAAGGTTTGGGTCAACTATTATGGTCTCTGAGTGAGTTTACCCAGTGCTCTAGTTTCTTCTTTTGGTAGAAAAGTTTTTCCTTTCTTGGGAAGTTCTTGAGGTGGGACCAAGCGTAACAGAAGCCAAAATGGTAGACTTATTTGGGCTTCCTTTGCTATGCCCATCTGCAAGTTAATGTATATGGACATTGGTTTGTTAAATACATCCTTATCGCTGCCTTTATTTACTTGGTCTAATAAAAGATATCACATTTAACAAAACAACCTTGCCTGCCTGGGTCAAGTCCTGCCGTTAGTCATGTATGTGCAAACCATCTGAAAGTGGTGAGACTAGGAGGCACCTATCAAAAGGCATCTCTTTTGATGAGGTGACAACAAAGACGACGACTCATGCATAGGACTGTTTTTCAATAGCAATTTTTGTTTTCCTTCAAAATTTTCCCACCAAGCGTCAGCAGCTCTTTCTGTCTATTTTGAGTTTTATTTAGATTAACAAATTCCACACCCTCGCATACAGAAGCAGAATACAGTGAAAACACAAGCTGCCCTAACAGAGCAATATCCAATAAACATTATGCTGCTCGGAGATATTTGCTGTTTAATCACCCCACAAAAGGACTTGTTCAGCCAAAAGATGTCAGATAGCATCTTGCTAAAGGCAATGGTGCCAGTAGAGCTTGCTTCCAAGATAATGTAACTATTTTTTTTCCCCTTCCATTTGTTTTGTATTATGGATATTGGCCTCTTGTATCCTATGAGAATCTAAACTTACCCAAATGAGATAAACTTTAGCCCATTATCTTAATGTGTTACTGTATTCACTAGGAAAATAACTAAGGTGACATAAAGCAAGATACTATGCTGCAACATCTGCTACTGTATTCTGCAGTTCTATTTACAAATAAGTATCGCTGTAGTAAAAGACAAGCATAAACTTCCGGATTCCCTGAGTGGGATACCATTTTGAAAAGTCCCATATGGCTCGGTCACTTTCAAATACAACTTAGGCCCTTGGGAGCCTAAATCCCTTTAACACCTATGATATGGAAGTTACTTGGATCCCTAGAAGCTTATGAAAATGGGACTCGCATACTTTTGAAAACTTTATCCTAGGTAATCAGGGACCAATTTTTAAGAAAATATGCAGGTATCAAACCACATTGATAAGTACTTTGTGGAATGCCAATACATGGAAATAAGGCACTTCTGTGAAGGTATCTTTGATACTAAGTACTATGTCTAAGCACTTAAAATCATCTCGAATAGTAAGTATCCCATTGGAAGTTAGTGGAATTCAGGCTCTTAAGTGACTTGGATGGTCTTCCAAATTCTAGCCCAGGTCTCCACCGTGCTAGCCTTCGTGCATACACAGAGGCAGGCACTAGTTTGAAAAGCTTAGTCAACGGCATTAACCTCATTTTATAGCTGGGTAACAGAAAGAGAGCATATGTGAATTATATGTGAATATGCTGCTGTTTAGGATTCCCTGTCTTTTTCTGCTAAACACTTTTGTCACTCCTACCTGTTAAAGTAATCCCTTTTCCTTGTTTACCAACCCAAAGCCTTTCTCTTTTTCAGTGTCACCTAGGGCCTTTTGTCGTCTTGTGCATCTTTTGAGGCAAGGAAGGGGTTTGTTGGCTGTTGATAAAGCACCTTGTGTCTTCAGCACGTTTCTAGTAACAATTTACTGTGATATGTAGATGATTTTCTGTAATAATAGTAATTTATTACATGCCTGTCAAACAGGGTCTTGGTGCGTGTGCAGAAGTTTAAGCATTTGCTGACCGATACGACTACAAGATGCCGGTCTGCACTTCTGTTTCACCTGCTAATGATAAGTCAGTTGAGGGCTACAAAGCAAGTACGTCTGGAAGGGAATTCCTGGGTCAAATCTAATCCCTTGCTATTACAGACAATCATGCTGCATCTCTTAAACTGACAAGGTTCATCTTGAAACTAGTTAGGTTTTTACTCATACTACTCCTACTGACAAGCTATTCCAGAACCTCATTCCTTGGATGGTTTGTTCTGATTTTGAGTCTAAATTAGTTCACAGCCAACTTCTACCCACTTATTCTTCTACCTATTTATTCTTCAAACATTGTCCCTTCGCGCTTCTCTTCTACATCCTGTCACCCATTCTTCCCCTGACATTAACTAATTTGATGAATCAATAGGGAGCAATCATACTCTTTCAGCCTTCTCTTTTTCTAGTCTTTGTAAAACAAGCTATTTAGATTTCTTTTTTGGCCTTCTCATTCCCCGACCATATTAGTAGCCCTCCTCTGCACATGTTCCAGTTTGAGTCTTTCTCGAACACGAGCGATCAGAACTGTACACACTATACCCATGTATATACTTTTCCAGATGGAGGTCTTATCAGTGCCTTTTGCAAAGGCATTTGATATTTTTTCCTATCTTTTCTACACGGCCCGTTGCACCTTCGGGTCTCATTTACTTTTTTTATGGGCATATCACATTGGTGGCTTATAGTCCTCCTGTGATCAACTAATATAGTCACATCTTTTTCACTGTGATTTCCAAACTGAGCTCCCAATAACTTCTTGTTGTTAGACCCTAAGTGCATGGCCACAGAATTTCATCCCATTTCTATTACTCCAGTCCTTAAGCTCATCCTGTTCTTCCTGTACAATATTCCAGTTCTGTTCTGTATTAAGCATGTCTTCCACCTTTCAGTTGATAAGCAGACTTCATAAACATATTCCTACTTATTGTGAGAAGTAATGCAGATAGTAAATAAGGTTGCTCCCAAGACAGATGATTGAGGAACTCTTTTAGTAACCTGCCTCTTTCTGCTCCCCTCCCCGGCCACTTTGCTACCTAGTTGAGGTCAGTTGTTTTGGGTAAAAATAACTCCATTGCTATGCCTCGGCAGACTCTTTCTTTCCAATGGGAAAGCAAGGAGGTTATTTTACCTGTTACACAACTCAGGTTCATCTCTGTAGCCACTGACACTAACCATGACTTCTCCACTGTTCCCTTCCCAATTCTCACTAGATCAGTGGCTCCCAACCTCGGGTCACGACCCGAATGAGGGTCGCGGGAGCAATGCCAGCAGTGCCGCACACAAAGAACGGGCCACGCCGTGTGCCAGGAGCTCCCCTGCCCCCAAGTTGCTGCCTCCACACCGATTGCAGCAAAAAACCTTGGGAACCACTGAACTAGATAATATCAATGGGAAGATGGCTCAGCAGCTCTTCTGGCCTCCGTGGAATGAGACAGAAAGGACACTCCAAGCCACCTAAAAATTCCTGTCTATTATTATGAGGGCTGTGCCTCTTGCCTTCAAAGTTTAATGAGCTTTTATTTTTATTTATTTTATGTTTATGTTAATTTAAAGTCAAAATTTGACATCTTTTTTTTTTTTCCCCCTAGATCCAGCTTCCCAGGAGTCTAACTACCTTCTTCCTAGCTGCTTCTACACTTCTCACTGTTATATTATATGAGCCCTTCCAAAGTGTTTTATATATTTATCCTCACAATATTCTTGTGCTGTAGGGAAATCCTATCATCCCTGTTCAATAGAAAAAGAACTGATTTGTTCAAGAAAGTCTGTGATGGAGAGTATAGGGTCATTTCCTGCTTCTAAGTCCCAGTCTAGTGCCTTATGCTTTAGGCTCTTATCCACTAACCAATCAAGTTTTTCCTTAAGGTCTCATTTTACTGTTTCTTTTTTCTCACCATAGGCATTATAGCTACCCAACTTGAAAAGATGCAGCTTGGTGGAAAGGGCACCTCCACAGAGATTCATAACCCTTTGTTGGATTTGTGCACCATTGTATTAAGAATAAAACCCAGTTTTCTTCCCCAAGTCCACTCGTTTGGAGTACATGAATAGGAGCTCTGCCTTTCTCACTGAAATGGAAGCCATGGCCTTGGTTGTACTCCAAGCCATCAGACTTCTAGCTGAAGTCTTATCTCTGGCATTTTATGCAGGGTTCACCGGAGGTAAGCAGCAGCAGCCCTGCAAGCAGAGAGATCCAGCACTTCTTATGAAGAGACTTGCAAGGGAGCAAACTGATCTCTTTTGAAAGCTGCAATGTTGATTGAAGTGCAGGACTTGACTTCACTTGACACTATGTTTATCTGGAAAAGTTTTCATGCAATGGTTCATTTTGTTTAAAAAGCAGGCTGTACTCAGTTACTAAGAACATCCAAAGTGATTTTTTTCAGAAGAGGATAGTGTTGGTCTCACTTTGTTCCTGTTCAAGTCGAGAGGAAATCCTAGAAAGAGGACCCTGTCCCATGCTACCAAAGAAGAAGAAAAAACAAAACAAACAAACAAAAACCCCATAGTCCCTTCCAACCTGGCATACAGCTGGTGGTTCAAACGGTGATGGAAAGAAAAAGAAGTCCTGCAGATCTATTCGTTATAATGTAATGTTTTAGTCATATTTGGAGAGCTTTTGCTAGAAGAATAGGTTTGAGGTATCTGTGTGTAAAATCTTGTACAATATCTTTGATTTCCTGAAGGACGTTACCTTCTTGCAATCTTTACATTTCAATCCCTTTAGCAAAACTTTCAGTTCTCATTTCAAGGCTGGTAAAATAATAAATACTGAGCAAAGAAATCTTAAGTGAATCCAAGCATTTTATTAACTGATTTTTTTTTTTTTTTTAAGTGCAGATGCATCGGCTCTTGTCATCTCTCATTTAATAATTAAAGCAGTTACCCCGCTAAGCTGCTGACCAACACGGCAACCTTCTGCAAAGGTATTTATTGATCTAGAATGGCATCAGATATGATGCTTTTGCCCTAGTGCTTGGGTGCTTGGACAAATGTTTATTAGAAACTGCATTACATAAAACATTGACATTCTTCAAGTGAGTATGAAATACCAGCTGTTAGGTTATTTCTGGGCACTACTACACTATCAGGGGTGAAAAGAGGCACTAATTTACAAATGTGAACTCAATGAAGTTGAAAAATTTCACTCTGGCAAATTAGCTTGTGATCAGGTGAGACTAGATCTTTCTTTCTCCTTGGCCTAATGTTTTGAAGCATTTAGTACCTACCAGTCCCCACAGGGTGCTCAGCATTTCTGAAACTCAGGCTGTATGATCCTGTGGTTTGATTTGACAATTTAACTTGTGAAATAGGGAAAATCGTGATAATTAGATAAAAATGTGATTGAACTTGGTTTAGAGGTTGAGTCTGCCAGTTGCTATTGCAAATGCTTTCTTGAGCCTAACTAAATGGTCAGAGTCAATTTAATATGTGTTGCTTCCGACATTCAGCAATTTGCTCTTAGGGCAAGCCATTTGCCCTTTTTAAACTAGCCATTTTAAAAAGGCTGGATTGTGCAGATCACTTTTCATGCAGTTGATGTATGCTATTTTTGTTGTATACAGGTGGTTAGCTGTGTTATTCTGGAGTCAGGCAGAAGGTGGAATAAAAGGAAGGACTTCTTAGAGACCAGTGGCTCAGAGTCGGGTGCTTATGTAGGCCACAACCTAATTTGTCAAATGCTAGGAGTGGAGCTAGAATCTGATGAAGTAGGTAGTGGCCTCCAAAAGCTCAGGCCTCGCTGAACCAGCTCTAAAGTGCCACGTGTGTTTTTTGTGCTTGCGTTCCCCACCCTCAGCATGTCACTTCAAGTCCATATAATCTTAAATGAAGAAATTTGTAATAAATTGGCATGAAGGGAATGGATAACAGGAGGCTAGAGCTTTGGACCCATCAACTTAAGAGGAGTAACTCGGGAATTGCACTTTGTCTTCTGCTGAGATTCAGATGGTATATTTGACCAGTCCCAGAGCTCCTTGTTGGCTTGAAATAGTTAGGTCTAAACATGATGCGCCATAAGTTTATCCTCAGTTAATAGGCTATCTCATAAGTATGGACATTGCCGTACTCCCAGGGATGTCTCTGTGCTAAGCTAGCAACATTTACTCTTTTCAACTTGAACTTTGGAGAGTCAGAGAGGAAGTTCTTAAGGATTAACTACGTGGTTTTGCAAGCATCCCAATAGTTCTGCGTTCCCATTGAACTGAAATAATGGACAGTCCCTTGAATCCCTCTATTTTATATTTAAAGTCATGTAGCAGGAATATAGTCACTCCTGTTTGCGATTTTCATTTTCGGGCCTTTCTAATGAAAAGAAATGTTCACAAAGTTCTGGCATGTTTAAAAAGACATCCTTCATCCCCTCTCTCTCTCCTGTAAAGCAGTTGCTATCAATAACGTCAAATCTTGGATTAAGTTGGTTCTGTCTTTAGTGAAGGCAGCTTTTTTTCCCCCAGTTTATACCTAACTCTGTCAAGGGAGTCTCTGTTACCAGGGCAGTCAATTTTGATTTGTATATCAATAGTGTTGTGTCAGTAGCCAGAGGGTATGGCAACAGGGCTTTCCATAAGCTTTTATTGGTGCTGCTGCTGCTGGAGGATTGTTTCAAATTAGCTGTAGTCTCATAAAAGTACAGTATAATGTTATGTCCTGCTTGTAAACAAAATGGTGATTAGTTAATTAGTGCAGTAAGAGAGGCAGGCAGATTTCTTGAGAGGGTAGATCCTTGACCGTTCCTTGGAGGTCTAATTCTCTGAATGTTTGAGAATGCTGTAAATCACCTTTTTATTACTTTGGACTAAATACACCCCAGGCTCAATGCAGTGAAGCATGCTTCCAGCAGCAATGAATTTGGCCCTCTAGGTCTGTCTCATTTTTGTCCTTGAGCATCGGCTGTTGAGTAATACTATGGAAGTGTCTGTGGGATACCTGCTTGAGGTGGGCTGAAGCCGTTTAAATTGGATTCCTACCTAGATTGCAAGCAACCCCAAATTAAGTGGCTTCATTCCCAGTTCTTTAGCATGCAGGAAGTAGAGTGGGTCAGAACATAGCCATCATTTCTTTAAAGGAACAGAATGCTTTTTCCACCCCTGATTCTCACAGACTATTTCTAGGATTATGATTTTTAAAAGGTATTTCTTTTTCTTTCCAACTGAAATCCTGAGGATTTTTTTTTTTTTTAAATCCGCATAAGTGTGTATGTGTTTCCAACTGCCTTGATTTAGTAGTTTATTTTGTCACACATACCCGGCATATGTAAGTAGTGGCTCATTTGTATACTTAATAAATGCCAAATCCATGCAGATTTTAAAGCCCAGCATTATAATGTACACTGCTATATTTTAATTTCCCACTATATTTAATTTCACTCCTATTAAGAGTTTTATACCTGTTCACATCCACTCTATATTTAACCCTTTCATTTTAATTTATCATTACGTTCTTTTATAGAAGTCTGAGCCAATAATAAATAGGCCAGGCAACGAGTCCCATCTCCTGCCATTGCTGTAGCCAAGAATTTGTTGGGACATTTTCCATTCTCTATCCCAAGGTGGTATAAATGGAAAGGAAGCAGTTTAATATGTTGACAGCCAAAATGTCTGAAAGACAAGGGAAGCCTAGGGATAGGATAAAAAGTAAATCATTTTTTGGATGAGTCAGGACAGTCTTCCTTGAGGGAATAGCAACAGTCATTTCGTTGCCTTCATACAAGATGGAAGAGAAACAGCCATACAGTGGGAAAAATCTTGCATTGTTTCTAGGGCCTAAGCTGATGTCTGTTGCATGTTCATATGAGGGGGCCAGGATGGAGATCTCAAACAGCAGGACGTATCTGTTGGATCACTAGCCAGCATGGGAAACAATTCTGGGAGGCAGGTTACTGAAGGGCAAAGAAGAAAAAGGAATGTAAAAACAATCATTTAACGGGAAGAAGACAAATCAACTTGGTTTTCCACCAGGCAACAGGGAACTTTGCAATTCTGTGAAATCTGTGGAGACAGAATAACAGATTGCACAGAATAGCAGATTACAATCCTGAAGCAACCGTGGTTCTTTCAGGAGGGAGTGTAATGCTTTTGTTAACAAATGTCATAGTTATGCAGTGGAACTCAACCCATAGGGTACAAAATCGGTGTCAGACAGCTAGAATTCAATACCCAAGCTATGAGGTCATAGTCTATACAATATCCTTGAAATCCACCAGTTGTTAGGATTCCTCGCATCCTTCACTTCCCAGGACACTAACTGGGGAGGTGTCTACACTGTAGTCTACAGGGCAATGTAGAGATCCTTGAGCTAGCGTTAAAACTAACTCAGGTGCTGAAAAGCTCCCGTCAAGCATGGTGCTCAGGTATTGGCTATTTTAATGTACTTCTTGGCAACGCATTTAAACTTCGCTGCTAGAGCTCAGCCAAATGTTGTTGTAGTACTACGCATTATGCACCCGCTCCATTTCTTCTCTGACTAAAAGGGTGTAGAGCTCTTCAGACATGCTCAAGAGGAAAAGTGAGGAACAGGTTGGGCAGGATTTTGCTCCAGGCACTCTTTGCCATTTTCTGTAGCCTAGAGCTAATGGTCACTGGAGGACTTTTTCAAGGAATTTCTTGAATACAAAGAACTTTAGGCTTCGTGTTAGCTCCATGCCCACTTCAGTCCTGGGAGCTGGTGATTACAATGGCAGGCCCGGGTGGAAAAGATGCTTGGCCCGATCAATGCCAATAACCCACTTGTCTAGATCTACCTTAAATTGGATGAACAGATGGAAAGATTGGTAGACTGGTGCTTGAAAATGTACAGATGATGTCATGAAGATGGATATGTGGATTGGATTTGAAGATGCAAAACAATTATTGAAAAGCCACCTTGGGACTCCTTATTTATTCCATAATATAAACTGGATTATTCATTATGTGGGAAGGTGAAAGTCTTTGCTTTTGCAATTGTGCCTTAGTGAATAATCTGGAACGTTATGAAAACAGTGAATTCATCTGTTCATGAATAGTGTGGATATTTTTGCTTTTGTGCCATACCCATCCACAGCAATATTTTTTTTGTATTAAATACTATGAATCCACTTCACCTGTCAGCACTATTCAAAACACAAAATGCTGCATGAATAGGAAGGATGTTCTGGGATCTCTCAGATGATTACTGTTGCTAGGAAAACCACTTCCTGATATCTTTGTGCTCAGTGTCTGTGTCTCTCTTTGTGTACAGCTTTCAGTGACAGGCAAATTCATATCAAGGCATTGGGAAGAAATGGGAAAAGTTTAGAAATGTTTAAAGAACACTGCTTAAAGTTAAAAGATGTGTGTCATCTCAAATAATAGTTAAGAGTTATGATTTCTTTCCTATGGGGGCTTATTGTTATCAAATTAGCAAGAATTGCAAGGGTTAGTAGTGATGCATTCTAGGGGTGAATTAAATCAGAAAATGGTTAAGATCTCAAAAATGCACCAAATTTATTTGGAGTTGTCATAACAAAGGGACCTCTGCTGAATGGTGACTAGTGTTGGTTTCTGGTTTCTCTGTTTAAAATACTTAAAGGTAAGCTTCAATGAATATAAGTGGTCAGGGAACCAGGTTGGACTTCCATGCATATTTGTGACTTTTTGCCCCTTTTTAAAAATCATAATGTTAATCTGCTATGATTAATATTATCTGAGCTTCAGGTAGAGATAGGAAAACTGATGTTTTGAGTATGGAACTGAATAGAGATCTTCTTGGATTTAAGTACAGAACGCATGAGCCTCACAAGTATTATTATGTCCAGATGGGTGATCTGACTCTTAGTGCACACTGGTGATCACACCTTTCATACAGGGATTACAAACGCTTTCCAAAAGTGGGGTATATATGAAGATGGGGGAAACTGAGGCACAGAGCATTTATAAGCATCAAAGATAAGGAAGTAACCAATGTCCTAACTTTACAAGAGCTCGCTTGAACCATCATGAAACATGTTTTCCTGTTACTGGCATCCCACTGACTGGGTTTTCGCTAGAGAGAGTTTGGTATGGGTGATACTTCCTGATGTTCAAAATGTGGGATACATTAAAAGGGAAATTTGGTCCAGGGGGTACACCAGGTGAATAAGAAATAAAAATGGGAATCCTGAAGCAACTCACCTTAATGAGGTATGGATAACTAACAGGTTGGTAGAGATGATTGGGAAACCTTTTCCCTTCTGTGAAAAACTTTTCCAACATTTTCATCTGATTTTTTTTCAAAAAGTGCTGCTGTTTGATAACCAAAACCTTAGACATTTTCACTGTTTCATATTGCTTAGAGAGATTATGCGACTTGGACAAGAGGGGCAGATGCACAGGAGACTTAAGGTGGCAAATCCGACCTTAAGTCTCCTGTGCATTTGCCCCTCTCATCTGAGTTGCATAACCTCTCTATGCAACAGCCACTTAGCTGTCCCATGGGGACAGTAGTGCAGCGGTATGTGGTTCAGCAATGTGTGTTGTGAAGCTTTATTAATGTAGGCTGGGTTAGCTCCTCTCCCCAACCTATTTTCAGATACCAATTTACATGGGCAAAAAAGTACTTTTGTGTGTTGATCTGTAGGTCAGCATTAAAGTACGTGTCGCCAGCATTATACTCAACTAGCACATTTATATAACCCACTGGCTAGGGTATGTTACAAGTTCCCCTCTGTGCCCCATCCATAGAGATGTAATTCTTCCAGTCCCAGTTACAGAGGTGTGGCTTTTTAGTTCAAGCTGCAGCAGCTCATCTGTTTTATCTCTAGAGGTGTCCAGTTTTAATCTCTGGTACCCTGGTCAAAATGTCATCTGTCACATCTGCACAAAAGGCCTTTGCATAGAGATGTTACCACTGAAGCTCTTCTGCCTTTGAAGGTAACTTTGCTGCAGAGCTGTGATGAATTTGTTCGTACCACCAACTGGATAAGATGATGCTGTTGCTCAGAGCCGAGCTGACTGCATGATGGATAGATTAGTTTTATCTCCTGCACTTGGTTTGAACTGGTCTGAATGGATCATCTCCCCCAAAAAATGAATTTGTGGCTCTACTGCCTGTCTTAAGGAGAACAATGGCTCCCACTGGATTTTAGTCCTATTTTTTCCACTCTCAAGCTGCAACATCCTTTTAATAAACCAGTTCCCAGCCAAGCACAGTCTTTTCTCCCAACACTCTAATTCTTTAAAATAGCAGAAAATTTATTCTGTTCTCTAGGGTCTTTAAGTCAATGTTTTAAAATTCTAAGAAAGTAAGCGGAGTATCCTCCTCTGTCATAGATCCAAAAAAAGTGGATATACTGCATTTAAAAAAAATGAACTAGCTTAACCGTTCTAGTGATAAAGAACTAGTAGTTATCAAAGAAAAAAAGTTTGTGTGTGCTCTGACTGTGGATGAGGCATAGAGGCTTTTTTCTGTCTTGCCATCTCTCTCCAACTCTTTCCCTTCATCTCCACTCTCCCCCTGCATCGTTGTTGTTTGTATTGCAATGACATCTAGATGCCTCAATCAAGATCAGTGCCCCTTTGTGCTGGGTGCTGTAGAAACACATAATAAGAAACATTTTCTGACTTGTAGAGCTTATAGTCTAAACAGACACGACAGGCAAAGTTTGGGGGCGGAGGATAAAGAAAGGCATCCCTTTTCACATCTCAGCTCTAAGGATGGGTAACTGAACTTATGGTCACGTAGGCAGTGGATGAGAGAGCCTGGAATTGAACCTCAGTTTTCTCTTAGTCCATCTTTAACCACAATATTATTTTCTCTCTCCCTCTCTTTCTCCCTCCCTCCTCCATGAGCCCTGGGGAAAAAAAACAACTCTCCCAAGTAATATAACTGCAGTTTACGTAAAACAATCTATCTGCTTTCAAAAAAATAGCTGATTTAAATAATTAAAGCAGCCAGTCAGTGTTCAGGAATTTCACATTTGGTGACTAGTTTCCCTCCCCTTTTTTTCTTTTGTGCTGGAGGCAGAAATTTCAAATCATTGTGTGGCATGTGTACCCCCCACTGCCCACCCACCGACCACTTTCTCTCCTACTTCCCTTTTTTCTGTAACAATGACTCATGGCATTTAATTGCTTTCTGTCTTTGGTGCATATCAGTTGAGAAAGCAATGCAAAAGGACTTAGAAATAATGGTGGAGGTGGTGTGTGTAAGGGGGGAGGAAGGGACATCCCAGGTTATCTGGTGTTCTACATGTCATTTTTGCTTTTGCCAAGTATAACAAAAATTGGCTTCATATGGCACTATGAAGCAAAAGTAAAGGCATATTTATATAACAGTAAGCTCAATGGGTGATCCTTATTTATTGGAGGTTAATCAAAGAGGTGGGACAATTTGTACCTTCTGATTTTATTTTATTTTATTTTTTTTTAATTATTCCATTAAGTGCATTATTCAGCTTTGTATGAAATACATGTGCTACTTTATTCTGCATTTTGATTTTATACAAGTCAGATCAGGCACTGGGCTGTAGAATGACTGTACCTACAGTACAGTTACTTGCTCGGGTATAAAAGGAGGCAGTGATTTCAGAGAGAGCCCTACACCAATCCTGTATCTGGGGAGTGAATAACAAAGCTTAGGGGTTCTCCTGGAGAAAGCCTGACTAGCAGCCCCCACTTTCAAAATGAGGACTTCCAGCTCAAGTGTCTTTGAGCACAGTTGTGACAGCTTTTCTTGCAGAAAGAGGTGGGCAGGACTTCTTATTAAATAGTGGAAACCAGAAGTTCCTTGTCACTTTAGGCATTTGTTTTTTAAGGATCATTTCTTCTGACTGATATAGGGAAGAATGTAAAACTTAGCTCTCAGCGACTGAATAATAAATGATTGAATAGCAGAAATTCAATAGGGCTTTTTTGTGAATAAAATGGCAGAGAAAATAACCATTTTTCTGGATAATTCCCATTCATGGATAGCTCCTTTGGGGAAGTAAATATCTTGCCACCTGCAACTCTTTTTTTTAAGGCTGTTGTGTAAATGCCAGTATTTCACATTAGATTTGGAAATGAGCATTAAAGAAGATGTTGTTTGAAAGTTTAAAACAAGAAAGAAAAACCCTGCATCAAAGATACCAGTGCTTTTTTCTGCGTGTTCTTCTGAATATAGAGTTGGCAAACTCTAAAACCACTTTATTGTGCTTGAATTCATAAAAATGTATGATAATATCAGTTGAGCAAATATTTAAAGAGCAATCCATCTCAGAGTCTTAGACTCTCTCCGTCTCAAGCTCTCTGAGAGGTACAGTGAGGTGCAATGGCTAAAACAGTAGCTTTCTTTCAAGGTAGCCCTTGGATTACACTCAGTACAACCAATGACGTGGAAGAGAAAAGCTGTCTATATTTGCATGTACTCCTGATCCTGAATTGGACAGTTTGGGGTGCTCAGTCAATACAAAGCAACCAGAATCTAGGCAAAGGACTGAGCCCTAGGGCCTACGTCTGATGTGTAAGACCTCTCTACCAGAGCCAAACTCCAAAGAGATGTTATGTTCTGATCCATACGATCTTCTCTCTTTGCTTCTCTGTGTTTACCTCTTTTTGGCTAAGGACAGACATTACTCACAAACCAGTTTAAAATGATCAGAAACTGGTTTAAGCCTGGATGTCTGTTCTGTTACAGTGGACATAAACCAGTTTGAAAATGGTTGAAACTGGTTTGAGATAAACCTGGTTGAATGTAGTATCAGATGTAACTGATTTGGGTCAAACTGGTTTATGCAATATCTGTACCAGAACCCTTCCTGGTTTAACTTAAACCAGAGTCCCCTAGCATCCCAGATGCTTTGCAGCCCTGGGTGAGGCTCTCTTCTCCCTGGATGGAGCTCTGGCAGAGACTGCAGGCACAGCAGGGTCTGCCTGGCTTCCCCTGCCCCTCTCCCCCCACCACTCCCTGTTCAAGCAGGGGTTCCCTTCTCCCACGGTGCAGACTGTAGCCAGCATGTGGTATGCTAGTTAATGCTGAGAGGGGTCTGTGTAAGGCAGACAGAACAATGTCTGCTTAGGGAGTTTTGGGACTAACTAAGAGGTCAGCCAGTAATGTTCCTCCTTCCTTCCTCAGAGAAAAAAGTTGTTTAAGAGCTTGAACTAATCAGAGAGTCTTTTGTTTTCTTGATGGGGTGCTAAATGCTGTGCTATCAACTCCCTGCTGGCTCCCTCACTGGTCAGGAGCAGCGGGGGTGGGGAGGGCACTCCTCCCTAATCAGAGCATCCTGCTGGTGCTGGTCACACCCCCCCACCCCACCTCAGCTCAGCACTGGAAGAGAAGGGAGGGCTGCTCTAGTAGCCCCCAGCTTCTAGCCTAAGCCACTGCAGGCAGGTGCCTGCATTTTCTCAGTCCAAAGGGAATGTCTGTTCACTTGCAATCCAATTCAGGCTAGCCAGGTTAAACTAATCTGCAAAAATTGAATCAATTCAGGCTCAGGCTTCCTGAATGTCTCTCCCTAGCCCTAAGGCTCTGATACTGTGTCCATCATTGCAGTATCTGCATTTTGTCCAGTTGCTGGACCCAGAGAAAACCAGGAGATTGCCTGGTTTCTGTCTAACGTGGAAGTAATGTACAGCTGGGGAGGCCACCTGTGTATTAGTGACATTTTTGGTCTGGGGTTTTTAGCCTTTTGGGGCAAGGTGGGGGTGGGGGGATTGGGCTTTACATTAGGGACTCCCTGTAGATGTTGAAGTAGATTGAGGAAAAAGTTAAATGCCCTTTGAGGCTTTTAGACACTGATGCTGAAGCTGCCCTAAACTCCTTAAGGCTTGAAAAGTCTGAGTTCCAAATATTTCTTTAGATGTACATCCAAGAAAGCTACACTTAGCTTTTCCACTAACATACCATGGTGTAAATTGGTGTCTGGCACGCTGCCTCCTGAAAAGGCCTCCTAAAATGTTAGAAGATAAATGGCTCCCACTATAGAGAGAAGAATTCAAGCTACTTATTAGTCTTTGATCACACCTTCATGTGGGGGCTGATCTAGTTAAGCACTCAACTCTATCAGTCCCTCAGCACCCTAGGGGCATAGGGTGTTCAGTAGGAATGAAGAATAGTGGGACCCCACAGAAATATTCAGAGCCTCTTGCAATTGGGCCTTGGTATATTTACCTCTGTGTTTGGCAGCAATTGTTTTGAAGGGTTACCTAGGGCATCTGTAGGTGAGCATCTCCTTTTCTTCTCCTTGCAATGATTCATTATCTTAATCTTAACTTGTGGGAGTGAAACTGTGGCAACCTTAAGTATATAATTTCCTTCCTATTACATTATTTCTTCCAGTACAGGTGGTACCCAGTGTTTGTCATTTAGGAGTGTCATATCATTACATTGCATATTGCAGTGTAATGATGTGAAATGATTAAATGACAAAATGCCAGTTTGCTGCCAAAAATTTAAAGTGGCATACTTTTATTTGCAGATGGGAAAGCTATTATTAATTTCTGTATGGGTTTTGCCAGAAGAAATAACATAAGCAGACTGAAAAGGGAGGTGGGTACAATCCTTTTCCTAATTTGAACATGAATCATAGGAGTCCTTGTTCATCTCTAGTTCTGATTTTAGAGCATATGTCCAGTGCTTCAGGTACTGCCATGTATCAGTCCAGTCTTTCAAGAAATGAGGAGAGGCAGATGTCAGAATCAACCCTGATTGGCATGTCACTGGAATGAGGAAAGAGAATCTGGTATTTCAGAAAATGATAAGGGGAAAATGGTTTCTGATTGTATTTGTTTAGTATTATGTCTTTGCCAAGACGTTATTCAGTGATATTTCTTTGCTGGATTAAAGATAAGCCAGGTATGGACCGAAAACTAAATGAAACTCTGCCTCAGTTTTCAATAAGAATGGTATAAAATATAAGGATAGCACCATAATGACTGATGGGGATAGGTACATAAAACTGGAAATCACAAAGTTCAAGGTGGGAACAAAACTCAGAGTTTAATATGATGAAGTTGCAAGTAACCATCAAAGAAGGGAGTTTCTAGAGCAGCCCTCCAAAAGGAGTTGTGTTGCAGGTTTGAAGATGGACCTCAGTAAACTTACTGATAGGATAATATAACACAGTTGGTTACCTCCAATAAAAGAGGACTGGATTTGATGAGCCAAGAGTTCTCTTCCTGCCTTAATTGATACAAAATTTAGTTTTGTTGGTTAATGAATTCCTTACGTGAAAAGAAGATATCAAAGAATTATAACCAGTATGATAGAATGGGCAGACCTGACAGTGGTTAGTTCAATTGGTTTATTCTTGATATCATTCCCAGTCTTTGATCAATGAATTAGAATTTGGGAACTCTCATTTGGACAGAAGATGCTGTTGTGTTTGCACATGCAAGTTAACAGGCATTTTTTATTTGCTCTTTTGGCCACAGAATTAGCATCGAGTATGATGTGAAATTCAGCAAATTTCCATCAGTAGCTTCCAGCTTCACGGTGTCTAAGTTTTGAAATAATATAAATATTTCAACCAGGACTTTCCATAGTTCAACCACTGCTTATTTAAATGATTCTTTGTCTCCTGTGCACTTCCATATGTAACAAAAAAGGATTGCAGTAATGCCTGGTGTCTAATTACCCAAATGCTGAAAGTGTAAATGGATCAGAGCTTCAGCTTCTGTAAACCAGCATTGTTGCCCACATGGAAGTAACGCCATGTAGCGTCTGAGGATCGGGCCACATACCTTTAATCTTTAGACTATGTTACTTGACCTTCAATTTTTCACTGGTCAGAGTTGTTTTATTTTTTCCACCTTCTATGGAAAAGATCAGAGTCTTTGGTTCAAAGTTCAAGAAGATGCTGGTAGCCCTGGAGAACAATAAGAATTGTTTGCCTTCCATTATCAGTAAGGTGGCTTCTAAATACTGTACTATGTACTATCCTCATTGGTTTTCTATAAAAGATAAACTTCCCAAAAGGAGACTGGAGCCCACAGGGGAGAGGTGATGCTCCAGACTGAATGGATTTCCTTAGGAGTGGTACCACTAAAGGTTTCTTTGTTTTTAGAGGGAGAATCTCATCCACCAAAAGCTCAACAGTACTATTCCATTTTGTTTAGAACAGGGGGGTCAAACTCAACCAGCCCCACAGGTCAGACCTGTGGACTGGACTGGCTGCATGTACTGGAGTCAGCACACCAGGCCACTCCAGCATGGGCACTTGATATAGTGTATACCCTGGACCAGCCCTGCACATGCTGTCCCCAGTCTGGGGCTTGTGTGTGGAGCTCATGTTGGATCAACCCTACGCGCTGACTCTAGTGCACAGGGACAATCTATGGGCCTGATTCAGACCAGCCCCAGGGCCCGCACATGCTATATGCAGATTGTGGGGTCTGTCCGAAACCCACAGATCAGATTGTATGGCTCACAGGCTGGATCCAGTTCATGAGCTGTATCTGTGACACCCATTGCTTAGAGGATGATGGGTGTCTATTCAAAGGCTTAAAAGCTATTCCTGAAGTGACATTGGGTTTAGAATGTGGCCACCTCCTTTTGTGGTATTGTGGCTCTCTCACCAGGTCTTATGTCTGTCTACACACTATAATTTCAGATTTAAATATTGGGCAGCAAGTCAGGGAATCCTGAATGGACAGTCCCTATCTTTAGAACAGATACGTGTGTGTTTGCTTTGCTGGTTCTCCTGAATCTGAATCTCCTGGCTTTATGGTCACAATTAAGGCCATTGCTTTTCTCAGGCTTTTACTCGAGAAAAGGCTTCTTGGAGATCATAGGTTAAGTATGATAAAATGGCATTATTTGTATGCCTAAAGCTACATGCATTGCTTTGCTGGATTGGGGCCTCATCTAAAAAGTTATGTATATTGGCTTTGAATAATACATGTATTATTTAGGAGGCTTAAAAATTAATAAACAAATAAAAGCATTTTTGGCTGTTTCTTAATATATCCAGGCTAAAGCCTTGTTTATTTTAGTTGCATTTTCTCTAAGTTTTATTATTGCTTTTCTTTTGTTAATGTACTCTGTTGTGAAAGTGACTGAGAGTAAAAGAAAAAAGACAGGCAAATGGTTTGTCTTATTTTTTAGTAGGGTTTTTTGACATTTTGAAAGTCACTTGCCTGTTATTATACTAATTATTATTATTATTATTATTTTAAAAAGTAAGAGAAACCATCTGAAAAGAACAATAATGTTATGAACTGATAAATAGTGGATATATGCTTGCCAAGGTGGCTAGCTAGTAACTGTCTGGAGCAGTGTCTTTAGCTTGACACTTTTTTCCAAGGGAAAGAAAATACAAGAGACAAGATTTTTTTTTTTTTGATTGTTATCTTATTTCTTAACTTCTAGCACATTGGCAAAAGTACAGAAACCCCAATTTTAATATGACGGGACTCATAAATGGACAAGTATTCAACTAATAAAACTGTCAAAAGCATTCATTGCACATGTGGCTAAAAGGTTAGATATTTGACCAGGCTCATCATGCTAAATGTACTGCTTTATATATGGACTGACTTGCTATTAATTTATTTGTCTAATGGATGAATTGCCGATTTATATATGAAGGACTTGATTTTTAGCCATGCAATCTCTAAGCTGAAGCAGAAAGACCAGGAAAAGCATGAGGGGTACCTTAGATAACTGGGCTTATTACCCTAAGCAATGGCAACTGGCTGCTCAAAATCCTGGCTTTTATTTTTCCTCTCCTCTGACAAAATTATTGAAACCTTTACTCGGTCCCAGATTTTGATCACAGGTGTAAGGTATAAATCCAGAGTATCTGCAAAGAATGTAATAGTGTTACTCCAGACTTATATTAAATACTTTATATTGTAATGAAATCCCTAATTATTTTTCCATATACTTACAGCTACCCTGAAGCCAGTAGTGGGTCTGCATTTGGTGTAGATGTTCCAAGCTGGCTAGTACAGCACAGCTAATGTGTCACCAACTTCAGAGTAGGATGTACAAGTGTATCCAGCTCAGTAGTATGGACTTAGCAGCTGACGCTCATGATAATCACTTGCATGTCTAGCGGTGCCACATTTAAAGCTGGCTTAGATGTGTCCACTGTCCACACATGTTGAATAACTTTGGACTGCGATGTATACACTTCCTTAGCTTTTTCCTTAGTTAGTAAAGTAAAATTTCCATTGACTTTGGTATTAGTTTTGTCTGAGTAAAACTTGAGTTAGAGAAAAATACTCTGGGCCGAGTCCTATCTATCCCAGAACTTGCTTTTGAACCAGGCTAGGAAGGACTGGGCTGTAGCTGTTTGCCACAAGGAGAGGAGGGCAACTCATTCTCATGTAAAGCACTTGGCATGGATATGAACCAGTAATTCCATTGGCCCTAGTAATTCTATTAAGTCAGCAGCAAATTTAGTTCGATGTTATATTGACCAAAGAGGAAATAAAAGGCTTAAGCACAGCTGGCCTTTCTTTCCTTTCCAAAACTGAAAATTTTGTGTGCAGCTTAGCTGGAAATTCTACTTCTGGCCCATTAAAGTAATTATATTTGGAGGCAGAGAAGCCATCTTACAACTTATAGGTTTAAAAAAATTAACCAACTAAAAGCACTTTGTAAACCACTAATTTTATACCGGCATCAGGAAAGACGCATGCACTTCTTTTCTTTTTAAAAAAAATGCTATTCTGTTATTAAAATAAACAATTACTTATTTCTAAATTCATAAACCCCCACCAAAAAAAAATCCTTTCATGTAGAAATGGTCTTAGCATTTGTTTTCACAAAGTATCTTTTTAATTCCATTTCCCCTATTTAATTTAGCAAACTTGTAAGGAAAACAAAATAAATGTCCTTTTTCAAGAAGAAAGGGGTTTAGTTTTTAAATAACTACATATTATCTTGGGTTGGCAAAGGGTGACCTAACAAATGCATTTTTACATGCTCAAATTTGGCTGCAAAATAAGTGTAAAATTTGTTTCACTTTTAAAATTAATTAAAATATGTTTTATTCAACCAAGCTGTGGTAGAAGTATTCCCATAGAAGACTATTTAGTAGCAGAGCCACTAAATATAGTGAATTAATTAAAAATAAAGTAAACAAGTTTGGTTAGATAAATTGTTTGTATGTTGAAAGAGGGTTCCAGAGCCGCTCAGGTTAAGATGATAGACCAAAAATAGAAATCAGCTGTCGGATGTTTCTGTTTTTAGGAAAGGTGAGGATATAGATTTAGACACTTGATTTTCTTAACTTAGGGAAGACTGTAGGCTAAACTATGAGGCCCTAGGGGACTTTGTGCTATTGGCAGCCTTGGGCAGGCTAAAATATTTAAACTTGTTTCTCTTATCCAGTTGGGGTGCATTTTTTTACGTTTAAAATTGCATCATGAAATCTTCTATGGCCTTCAGGGGAAAAAAGGGTGGGGGGGCAGGTGTGTGTGTACACATGCACACCCAAGTTTCTGCCATTCCTCTATTGGTATGTGCCTGACATTCCTCTATTACAAATGCCATGTGTAGTGTTCTTTGAGTGAGATATTTGTAATGAAAGAAGCTAAAAAAGAATGAAAATCTGAGTACATGAAAGGAATTGATAGTCTTTATTTCCTTCACATTGTGTACATTTTCTAGCATTGGCCTAATCCCTCACCACCAAAATCGATGAGTTTTACTGCACACTTCAATGTCAACAAGATAAGCATTTTAGGAAAATTAGCAGCACCCCCTCACTGTGAGGAGGACACTACTTTGGTAAATAGGGGAGTCACTGGTGAGTCCAAAGATGGCCATGGAGACCAATCCCAGATCCTCATATTCAACTGCAGACTTGGCAAGTAGCTCCGGGAAGATGGAATAGGTCCTGATAATGCCAGGTTACAGCTCTTTCCCATTGCCTTTCTTGTCTATCTGCCTCCACAGTAAGGTGGGTTTACTTGAAGCAATCAATATCTTGTCATGAATCATGGCACCATTGGGGGTGAGTCTCCAAGTATGGAAGTTAATATTATATTTCTTCAGATTAGTCTCCAAGTTGTTCTTGGATCTTCTCTTTTGCCTACCTCTAGAGTGGTGACCATAGGTGGGTTGGGAGTATAGGACCCATTTTGGGAGCCAGTTGTCACACATCCTTATAACGTATCCTGTCCAACAGAGCTGATGCTGTATAAATATGACTTCATTGCTGATAGTTAGCTTGAGCCAAAATGCTGGTATTCTTCTGTCCTCCCAATTGATACGGAGGATTTTCTAGACACATCTCTGTCAGCTTTAGGTGTTTCTGACAGCTATCCAGATTTCACAACCTTACAGCAGAGTAGGAATGACAGCAAACTGGTTGACGAGAAGTTTAGTTTGGGTCATGATCATCAGAGACATGATTGTGAAGACATCCAAAGCCATCACTGGCAGATTTTATCCAATGTTGAATATCATAGTCTATGCTTACTTTTTTGGGAAAGGTAGCTACCCTGATAGAGGCAATGCTCAATATTCTCCAAAGATTGTTCTGTAATTCCAATGTGTAGAGGAGCAGCTGAATGGCTTGAAGTAGGTTGATAAAGTTTCCTGATTTTCATGAAGTTGACCAAGTCCAAGCATTCAGTATACTTCACAGAAGCAATCAAGAGTGACTTGGAGCTCTTTAACTCAGTGAATCACACAACAAATGTTTTCTGACAGTTATGAGATGCATATTTTCTTCAGTGCAACCAAAGCTGTCTATGGGCCAAGGACACAAGGAGCTGTCCCCCTGAGTCTGAAGATGGAGTAGCACTCTTCAAAGACTGCTCCACATCAGTGCACAGTGGAAAGAGCCCTTTCAAGAACTCCTGAACCAAGATTTCGACATCAAAGACAATGCAATCAGCTGCTCCACAACACCCTGTTAAGGTGTTGCTGAAAGGGGGAGCTCAGTTAATTCCCTAGACTACATTTTCCCCTGAATCCAGAGCTCCTGGAAAACAGTAGCAGGTGATGATGGGTTAAAAGTGGGAGTCATTCATATTATCCCTCTGACCCACCACTCCCATTTCCTCAAGCCATCTTTTTGTGAAGTGTTGGCAGGGCATATTTTAACATGTTTTTGTTGTTCTTGTTTTACTGCTTGGAAGCCAGAATGGGCACAGAGGAATGTGCCATGTATGACCCATGGCCTATGTGCACCTTGAAATAGGTCTGGATGCTTGTAGTGGGGCAGGGGGGTGGAAGTGGTTGCTCCCCATATAATTAATTTGGGGAAATACCTGAGGTGAATCGCATAATATCTCCAGTGCTGGTCATTTCCCTTAATTCTTTTTTACATAGGAAGGAAACCCCCAAAATGTCAACTAACATTACTCTAGGATTAATGAGCATGATGATGAATATGAGCCAGTTTTTCAAGGTCAAGATGCTTTGTGAAGTTTTAGATAGTCCTCTGAGACCTTAGGGTGCCTTATTTAAACTGTACCTCTGAAACTTTTCCAGTTTCATTCACTACTAATTGCCAGCGGAGGACTGAAAATGCTGGAATTATACAGCCCACTAATGCATTAGAGTTTTTTAAGATGTGGTGCCATCAGCTCCATTATCAGATTGTCATGGCAAGATGAGAAGAACAAGAAACAGGTGTGTACACCTTTGACAGTTATAATGGATTACTGTACAGAGCTACAGAAGAAAAGTGGAAGCACTTTAATAAATAGGAGACTCCCATTGAAAGTCAATATAGAAAGGTTTCTTTGGACTGACCACAAAAAGAGGATAAGCTGGAAGCTAGAGTGAAAACATCAGTTGAGCTCTGTCAAGGAAGAGGCCTTATCATTTTAAATATGACTAAATGAGGTCTAGAAATAGAAAAGCTATCATTAAACCTCCTGGCTCAAGGAGATGAGTGGCCATTCACTGAAAAACAGTTCTCCCTGTCTCCTGCTCCATTCTCAACTGCCTTTCAGTTGATATTTATGAGAAGCAATTTGTTAAAAGCATAGCCAATGTTTAGTGTGCTTAAGTGTTTTAAAGTAAAAGTAGCTTGGCCTGCTATAGCACCAATCATCGAGGAATATTACTGTACTCTACAAACATGGGTGAGGTAGAGATGGAGCCTGATCCACAATGGCGATAAAGCCCGAATCCTCTAAAGTGACTCTTAGCTTTGGACACCCAGCTTGGGACATCCACAACTAGATTTTCTCAGCTGCATCCACTATTCCGTTAACTTCAGAGGAAGCTCCTCTAAAAGCAAACCCACTTGACTATTACTTTTTTTTTTTTCTATCTGAGTATCAAGTAGGTTGTGTTTTTTCTGTTTTAGACAAGTATTGGAGTAATGCACTTAATAGATTATATTGTTGGCTCACATGTTTTGACATTTATTCATTGGTTAATAAATTAGAATTGTATCTCAAAAGCTCTGTCACACTGAGTCTGTCAGAACAAATCAGGGAAGTCATGGTTTTGGCTGGTATTGTATGTTGAAAGGCTGAGTTCCTCTCCAGTTCCAACAGAGGAGCCCGGTCCTGCGCCACCACCGAAACTCATATTTTTCTGGGGCTTTGCCTTCTAAGGTATAATTTGGAAACAGTAACTGAACAGAAACTTTGACAATGCTTTTTCCCTCAGTTGACTTGCTCCTAGCACTTCCTTCCAGGACTTCTTCTCTCCTACTTCACTGTCCTGTGAGAACCACTCCTACCACATTGGAGCTAAGGAGTTAAACCTTGCTGGGAGTCGGCAAGGATCTTTCAGCAGCAGCTTCCCTCCATGGATCTGAGCAAAATGAAGGTTAATGCCAGAGCTCCTTTCTGCGTTAACTTGCATCAGTATGTAATGCATATATAACTTCTACCTCTTTCTGCCCTTTCTCCAACCCAACTTGTACTGGTTTGTATATAATGCCGCTCGACTCCACTTGTTGTAATTAATAGTTTTGGGGGGGAGGTTTGCATTCTAGAAAATGAAATGGAGACATGTCTTTCACAGAGCCAGACATTATAGAGAGAAACCAAGCATCTCAAAGGACATTTTTGTTATGATTTCTAAACGGTAGTTGCTGTTGGGTGCACCTTTTTTAATATATGTATCTGACTGAGGGCCTGAGAGTTAGCATCTCTAAAAGCAGTGCTCAACTTAAAGTAATGGATTATATTTTGAACACTGTATGTTTGACAATACATTTCATGCCTCATTTCCTGCTAGTTGTGAGCCCTAGTAAACACTCAAATGGCAAATTCACATTTTTCATGTCAAAAAGCCCTATAGTTTGTTCCTTCTAGGATGTGACTAGTTAAATAGATTCCTGTAAGGACATATTCTGTTCACACCATAATCTGTTGTGACACTAAACCTTAATCCGTCTTCAAATTTCCATTGTTTTTCTACTAAAAGATTATTTCTAAAATATTTTATACCTCGCACTCATTTTCTTTACTAAGAATTAATTGCATAAGAAGTGGATATTTGACCAGGACTAAGTCTTCCATCCTAACCCAAAATTAAGAATTTAATGTAGATTATTCATAACAATCTATCCAGTTAATTCAAAGTAATTTTTCTCTGGTCTAGGCAGAATTTACACTTCCCTGAAATGAGCTTACCACCTCATAGATCTCGAACAAGGAAGGACATTGGTATTTAAATGTTTTTAGACTGTGTGCAAATACTTCTACACTTTCAGATCTCAAATTCTTATTATCACGTAAAATCCATTGGCTTGATCCTGGTCTGTTTTGAGCACCATGTAGCTTATTACACGTATGCAAAGTAAGCTAACGGAGCATGGAGTCACAGGAGAAAAAAAATTGGCCCAGCATTTGTAAAACAGGTGTACAAACCCTGCTTGCAAGTAGGTATAGATTTCTGTTCTAGTAGCGATTGTCAAAGTAACCAAGGAAAGCTGGAAGAGCATGCAGAATTGGATCTCTTGGTTCAGTGGTCTGCTGCTAATTTAAATAACTTGGCAAGAACTTGGTGGTGATAATATACTACAATGAGAGAGTGTCCCTGGTGTTGTAAGTAGCTGGATTCCTTTCAAGCTTGTTTGCTAATCTAATAGGGGAGATCCACTGATTGGACCTACATACATTTACACATTAAGCATACGCCTTGTAAATCAGCTTAATATACAAAATCTCCATCTAAATCAGCTTAATAGACAAAATAAGCACAATACACTAAAAAAAAAACCCTAGAAAGCAAGCAAAAGCACAACCTGGACAACATCCACAGAAAATGATTTTGGTCCCATCTCTAGTCCAGTAGCAGAGCTCTGAGTTTGGTGATTTTGACTTCAATATGAATTTAATAGTTCACTTCACTGGGGCCAAGTCTCTTTGTCTCCATTCATTTAGAGACAAAAAGGAATAATTATAGGAAGGAAAGTTTTTCCTTAGCCAGTTGCATACTTTTCTCACTAGGAGCAATTTGCGTATACCTCACCTGAGGGCAGATTTTAGCTTTCTTGATCTTTCTGGGGATGGGTTGGTTTTTTGTTTTGTTTTTTTACATCATACAACTGAAGAAATTATTTCCTTCATACTATGTGTGTTGTAGGTAGGTAATCGTAAGTAGAGAAGGAGACATTCCACTGTTCCTTTCATACGTAAGCAAGGTATTCACCTCCTCTCCCGTGGCTTCTTTATGCAAAGTTCATCCAAGTCGGCACTATATAAATAATGTCATGTCACCATTGTTTAAGTCTTCTGTTCTAACCAGACAGAGTACAGGGTAATGGATCCAAAGTTAGTAAGAAAAATACTTGAAGGAACTCAGTTGATGCTCATCTCCTTATAACTCAGTCGCTACCTGTGTGTGGGGAGTAGGTTGGGGAAGAGGTCCGAGGGACAAGAGAGGCTTTGAGGTTGACATACTGCGGAGGAAGATAAGGTTTTGTTGCAGAAAGGAGTGCTAGGAATGGGTGACAGGAATAGCAGATTAGGAATATGGAGTGGGACTTGGAAAGGACGAAGCCTCTCTTCAAGCTTATAGGCATGATTAGCAGCAAATATACACTGCTCATGTCCCAAAATGGGGACCAGGGCACCTTGTGCAGGGGAGCTGCATTTGGTGAAGAGTGAGAAACCCAGTCGGGTTTGAAACCAGGCATGCATCGTTACCAAAGCCTTTCCTGCTTGAATTTCATTCTCTGACCCTATGAAAAACAACCTCCCCCCAACACTTGCAGTCTTTTGGTGGGGAACGACTTGCGGTCTTTCTCATTCCATTATGCTCCTCGAATGTATTGGGGAAACATTAAAATTATTTTAGATATGCTGAATCCCCACTAATGTTTTGCCACCCAACAAAACATCATTGCAAAAGTATTTCAACAGTCTCAATGCCTCATATTTCAAGGGCATTAGTAAGAAAGTATCTGACAAATTGGTTTGAAACAGAGGCTGCAAAGAAAGCTGGAAATCTCTTGCAGAAAAGAAATAAATATCAGTATATGCAGGACATGGAAATTTCTGCTTAAAGCACATTGTTGATTTTTTTTTTTTTAACCTAAATGCAAGCTGGGATAAAGCACCTAGCTAAGCAGAAAAGGACCTCTTGGAGTCAGATATTTGTGAATAAAGTGTCGGCTGCAGAAAGGTAATACAAATGATATACAGTCGCTTTGTAGTCGTTGGCTCTTTAATTGAGCAGACTGATGTGTTGCTAGCATAATGGATCTTTGGAGCAGACTGAGAATGAGGTGCTGTTATTGTGTTCCTCAAAGCCACACATTTGAAGTGTAGGTGAATACAAACCATTTAAGAAATAATTGGTCTGACCTAGCATCGGAGTAGCCATTTTGGCAGCAGTAAAAGAGGTGTTACTCAGGTGACAGGAGACAATGAGACAGAGATATATAGCACAGTATTTACTCAGTCTCAAAAAATGTCAGCCTAATGAAAAAGGGGGAGGGGGTGGAGAATGGGGGGGGGGAAGGAAAAAAAACTACAAAAGAAGTCCCATCCCTTTCGGCCTCCTCTTACAGTAACTGCAGCAGCTTCTGCTTCATTATCCAAATTTCAATAGCTTTCCATTTTTCCTGACTCTCTTTTAAAAAAAGAAAAAAGCCCCGGCTCAACTAGTTTAATTTATCGTCCCTACTAAAATCCTTGTCCATGACTTAGACAGCTCCTGCCTTGATCACTGCAAGTTCAGGGTCTTTCTTGTTTCACCTCACTCCCCACAAGTCCTTCCAAATGGATACAACTAGATTAATCCCACATGTTGATATTCTGACCACATAATCCTTCCTTTTCATTAAACTACCTTTTTTTCAACTTTTAATTACACATCCAAAAAAAAGTCTTCTCATTTGACAGCAGAACTCCGTTAGAAAGATGCCACAAAAGCAGTTTTGGGAGAACTCTTCTCCTCCCTGACCTTTCCATCTTCTAGTTGCTGAGAATTTTTTACCATCTGGTCCCAAGTACTTTTCATACAGACTGCTGCTGGGATACTATTTCCAGTTATTGAAGTGGTACTTCCCACAGTGTTGCATAGCAAAACCAGACTTTGTGGTTCTATTCTTAGGTGCATTAGATGTATCCAAGGTCAAAAGAGAAAGCACTGGTGACTTAGGACCATAAGAATGAAAAGAAGATTCTCAACTACTTGGAAGCTAAGGAGAGAGGGTGTAGCAGTGAAAGACCTGAATGGTGGTGATTCTTAAAAGTAAAGGCATATGATAATTTCTAGCCAAAAAAAAAAAAAAAAGAGGGGGCAGGGTGCAGACCTGGTGGGGAGAGCCTTCCATTTGAAAGCTTGTCTAACTTCATGCCAACCATGCAGTTGGTGCGAGAAAAGATATCACCCACAAACATCCTTGCTTCTTGTGCATTTCCTGAGCCATCATATCAGGTCAACACTACCAAAGGATTGATTTGTAATTCATGTGAATATTGGTCGCAATAAGGGCCCCTGGTGTAGCAAGAGAGTCTGATGAAGCAAGATCTCGGTTCCTCCCCCTCGTTGCCATTTTAGAAACTCGAGGCTGGTGTAGACAGTGATGAAAGAAAGGCAGTTCAGATGTAGACATAAGATCAGAGCAGGTGGAGGTAGGACATGCTGCTTGCTGATCATTTTTTTTTGTGTCTTTTTAGCATCTTCCATGCAAAGATTTTGAAACATAAATAAGTAAATTAATTAGATCTGTGTCCCATGGCGCAGATATTTGATTTCATTATGAAATATTGCCTTCAGTTTACAAATGAGAGGAAATGAGGCACAGAGTTTTTAGGTCTTTAGCTAGAATTGTGAGCATCTAGAAACTGAAAGGTGTAGTGCTAAGGTTATTCCATTAACACACTATTGAACTGAATGGACTGTACAGCAGATTAAGTTGGCTCACCAGCACAACAGCTGTATTCCTCCCTGGTTGGATCTTTAACGTGCTGCAGCTGTCAAGGGGACCATTTCTTTGAGAAATGTACTTAAACTGTGTATTTTCAAAGAAGCTTAATGGATAAAGCTTGTTTGTTACGATGGGCCAAAATCATCCCTTTATTTAGTTTCCTTGACTTCAAAGGATTTCACACCAAGGAGGAATTTTGTCTTTAATATTTGAGCTTTCAGCAGTAACAATCTAATAAGACATAACAAGGCTTCCTAGTTACACAAGTGTGTTTCTGCCTTCTTCGTTGCAAATATGCTGGTGAATGGCACAAGATAAGAGTGTGGCCTTTAGATGTACATATGAAACAGAATGAAAATTTAAAGGTATCACTATGGCCCTGGCCTGTCTATGATTTCCTACTCCTAACAGAAACTTTTCAATTAGTCTCTTAAACATGCTTTAAAAAATGGCAAATGTACTTCTTCAAGCATTGACCTTCCCAGAAACAGCAATAGTATTGGATCTCCATTGCTCAGTGAGTTCTTCTCAGGATTTGACCCTTTCAATAGTTGGCTCAAATGTCCAGGCTTTATTTGAATTCTTTCAGCACTTCAGATTCATCCAAAAGTGGTGCTTCAGACTGTGAATTTAAAATCCTTTCATTCAAAATTTTAGGATGCTATAATAAAATCTTCTTTATAACATGTTCAAGGTCTATTAAATGAGTTCACTGAAGAACTCCTGTTCCATCTAAAATGGGCTTGTCAAGCAAATCTAATTTTAGTGTTTGCGTGCTAAGACATGCTATGGTCTTCTCAGTGATTTTTAAGAATTAATTATTTAAGTTTCCTATTTCCACTTAATAATTTCTGCAATTACTGCATTCCATTCTTCTCCTTTATGGTTTACAATATTAGTCTAATTATTGCCTTAAAAACCTTGATGCATGATACACTCTAAAACCTTTCATATAAAGCCATTTGAGGAGAACTGCTCAGCCAGGGCACCTTCAGGTAAGAACTTGGTAGGTGCTTTATACGAATAAACCCTGGTATGATGTGAGTTGTAAGGATGCCTGCTTGTCAAAGACTCAATCAGGGAGAATAAGCCTGATACCTGTCTATTGTCCTGGAGAAAATGATTGCTTATGACTTCAGGTTGTGTGGGCTTGTTAACTTTAGAGCGTTGCTTCCTTCCAATGTTTGGAAAGAAAGCCCTGCCCTTAGAGCTTGATCCTGTGATGTGCTGAGCACTTGATTTGGAACGAACATCACATCACCTGACAAGAGACTCAATAGCTTTCAAGATCAGGCCCTTGTAGTAGAGCAGGCCTAGTTCATCTAATTAATAGTTGTGGATCTTTGTCTGGGGTATAAAACAATCCTTATATATTTCCTTTATGCTTCTATCACTGTGGAAGGAAGACTTTACAGAGCACCTTTTCCAGATCCTACCACCAGTCCGCTGTTCATGGATGAGATGATATTTGCTTCTTTTTACACTATGTTTCCTCCCAAGTCTTAAATTAGATATATCAATTAATGGAACCCAAATAATTGCTGAAGTTTTGGGTTTTTTTTAAATTACTATTTTCTTTCCATCACATATCTTTCCTGCTTCTAGAATAAATTTTCAGAAAGAGAATAATTGAAGAGCTGCTATTTGGGATACAGTGTGATAAGATCACTAAGACAACAGATGGATAGCTAAATAAGTGTCTGAAGAAGGCAACCATCAATCCTCTGGATCATGACCTACATGTAAGAGGCCTAGTCTGATGCCTGATGAATCTGCTTGTATGGAGTCCTGCAACCATCACACCAAGACCTTTGATGCATACGCCTAGGCAGTGGAGGAGTGGAGGCTGTCCTCCTTTAGACCATTGAGACAGCGTCCAAGAGTCAGACCAAGTCCAGACATCCAATGCCTCAATGGTTGTAGCTTCTGCCAGAGAGAAACAGATAAGAAATGCTGCTGGCTGCCTAATGCCTCAATGAGGTTATATTTATCAGGGGGATGTCCTTTAGCCTTTCTCCAACCAAGGAGTGCCCAGAAGGCAGCGGGGGCCAGCATTTTGAAGTGCCCTATACCCATCCGTCTTAATCCGGAGGTTGTAATGTCATGGCATTTTATGGGAACCAGTCATAACTGTCTATACCAGTAGCCAAACTCACCACAACCCAGAGGTACCTTACATGGCTTGCTTTACACAATATTTGGCCTTTGTCTCCTTTTAAACTCTTACTCCTTTATAGAACCTGGGGTCAGATGGTTGTTTTTAGTATCATTTGCTTGGGTAAATTGAAAAGAATAGAAACTAATTACTTTGGCAGTGAAGTAAGTGTCAGGAGCGCTTTTTGATCCAGCACAAGAGGGTGCTTCGGCCTAGATCACTTGGGCAGTGATATTGTCCAATCATTCCTACTGGCTCCCCCTCTTCTCCCTCCCTGCGTTGGATGCAACTATTAGTAAGAAATCCAGATAAATAGAAAATCCTGTATTGCCATCTCCCTTAGAATTGTGAGGGGTTTGAGTGATTGTAAAAGCTAGAATTGATTACTTGATGTGCTGTAATCAGTTGTGCTACAGGAGACAAGGTTCTTTGGGTAAATATGATATTTTTATTAGGCCAACTAAATAGTTGGAAAAATTGTTCTTTGCGATCTTTCAGGCACAAGCACCCTTCATCAGGCATAGGGGAAAGTCCCTTATGCTAAAGTGACGTTCTCTTAACTTGCCAGCAGATGATCTCTGGTGCTGAATCTGAGTATATAAAGGAGAGGCAATTTCATGCATATAAAATGGATGCCCCAAACTATATCTTCAAGAGGATAAATAGTAGGGCTGTGTGAAGCTTCGGTCACTAATTTGATTCAGCAGAGATTCGGCCCGATTAGGTGGCCAAATGTCTGAATCGAGTCAGAAGACCCTTTAAACTCTCCGAATTGAATCGGAACCCTCCAAATTGATTTGGAGAGATTCAGAGATTCGGACATAGACACAGCTTTAAATTTTTCTACATACCTCTAGGCACCAGACAACTCGTGAATGCTGTGATGCTTGGGCGCATGGGGTGTCCCACAGAAGTACAGGGGGCTCCCAGCACGCGCAGCAGCAGGCCCAAAAGTGGAACAGAAGCACTTCCACTGGAGCGTGCACTGCCCACCACCCCCCGCACCTCCTAGCTTGGTGATCAGCCACGGGGGGACCCCAGGTGCTGTCGGATGCTTCATTCACCCCAGTACCACGGCATTCACGAGCTGCGCCTGGTACCTCGAGGTATGTAGAAAAAACATTTAAAGCTGTGTCTATGTCCGAATCACTGATTCTCCAAATCAGCATCGAATTGTCAGATTCCAATTTGGCCAAATCAAATTGGGGACAGTGATCCCAATCAACGAATCGAATACCTGTCCCCGATTTGGACTGAATCTGAATTGAATAGGGCCCATTTCACACACCCCTAATAAATAATTACCCTGAAGATATCCACATTAGCTATCAGTGAAAACTGGGTGCCCAGTTCACGATGAATGATAACAGGAATTTGGGACCTAGTGTCCCTAGGTATTTTGGAAACCTCACTATAATGTGTTGGTGGCTGGCTAGGTACTGTCACTTGTTACTTGTGTGGGAATTCATTTTATTTACAAACCCCCAAATGAATGAACCTTAAGCATCTTTTTTTTGAGGGGAAAAAAGACCCTTGAGCTTCTGTTTTTGGAGAAAAAGCTTCTTTTTGGATGACAGTTGTAGTTCATAGTTGTAGTTGTGTATCCATTTTCCAGTGATTGAGCAGGTACAGCTGTGTTAGCAATGATGCAGCTTCAACAGCATTGCAAGCATGAATGTATACAAGGTTCAGACCTAAAGGAAAATAAGGTACACATTTTTTTTTCCAGAATAGATACAGCTCTAGTGACCAAGATACAGTGCTGATAGTGATGTGTTTATGCTTTCCTTGTTGTGAAAGAGCACTGCTATTTACCTAGTGATCCTCTGCCAACGGGGAATAAACACTCACCTCTGTTTAGAGAGTAGTCTGATAAGAACCTGAGTGGTTCTGGCCAATGGTAATAGAGATATTGAGTCTTTCATCTCTGAATCACTGATATGAATCTGGTCCAGGTCAGTGCAAAATGACAGCTGTAGTGTCCCTCATGGTACAGAAAATGCCAGCATACAGCTGTAGTAAATATAATTTTTTTTTTATTCAGGACTAGTGACACAAACAGCCCCTTCAGTTGTGTCTGGCTATCTAACTCCCGGGCTCGTACAGCTTAATGTCACCACACAGGTCGTCCCAAAATGTGGCCTACGTGACGCCAGCCTGGAACAAGCTGACAGTTGCCTGAACTAAGACAGTAACTATTCAATTCAGTAACTACTCAGTAACTATTCAATTCAGATTCAGTCCAAATCGGGGACAGGCACGAGATTAAATGATTTGGTGGCCCACAATCCAGTTGCAAGTAGGGAACCCTCTGGATGATAAAAACAGTTTACTACATACCGCATTATCTCTGGTCCTCAGCAGAGATCAACGCTGAAGCAACCCAGGAGGCTAAACTCCCAATTTTATTACAGGTCTGCAGTGAGGTATGTGGGGAATTATGTAGAGCTGTTTACACTGCTGATGCCTGCACTCGGGCTATCTATCCAAGACTGTCGTTTTGGGTGGTAAAGGCTTGTGGTAAAGGCAGTGAACTTAGGGCTTGGGTCAGTGCCTGGCTCTACCATGGACTTACTTTCCAAGCTTAGGCTACTCACTTAAGCGCTCCATGCCTCAGTTTCTCAGCTATGAAGCAGGACAATATTACTACCTTTCCTTCCCCTGGGTAGCCTGTCTCAACTATGACCATGAGTTCTTGGGGCAAAGGCATCCGGACTCATGGTAGAGGTGATATCTTTTATTAGACCAACTCGATTGTTGCAACAAAAAAAAAGCAGTCGCTCAGTGAGTTCTTGAGGCCCTTAAGACATAATTATCATAACATAATTGGACAGCTAATATACCACAAACAATAACTACAAGCTTTAAATTCACTTTGGCTTCCTTTCACAACCGAGCTTTTCATAATTATTTATTCCCAAAATTCAGCTTTTCATAATTATTTCCAGATCATAAAATTCTAATACTGGCTACTAATGTGTTTACAGTAGATCATAATCCTTCATTTAAAAATTGACTTTAGCGTTGTTATAAATTACACCCAGCAATTGGTATATTTTCTGCAGATGTTTCAATCAGGTTGACCATTTAGGAAATACGGTATGGAGATGTTTAATTACCATTTCTGTGCTATTAACAGTTTCCATGTACCCATCTCAGTGCTCCTGCAAGGATTGGTCGTGATATGTATAATAAAAGGATTGAGTATGCAAACTCCCCTTTAAGATAACAACAGTGACATTTACTAAAATCAGTGCCTGTGATGGAATCAGGATTCAACACAGCTGCCCTTTTAAATAACTTCTTGTGAAAAATGGTGTTGATTTGAGTTGCTTAAGGTGAGTGCTGGGAGTTGAGAGAAAGGCTATTTAGTTCATGCTGGCTGAGTTTCACAGTTTGAAATTAATTTTTTTGTTTATTTTAGCCCTCCTGATGTCTTGACCAATTGCTACTTTGTCATAGAGCTTTCTTTTCAATTTTTTTTAATTATCAGAGAAGGTGGGTGGTAACTGAAACAAATCAATTTCTGCCTCTGAAATCTGATCTGCATGGATCCTTCTTTCAGATCCTGCCATTCACGCTGCTCTGGTTTTCTTTATGAAGAATAAATAACATCATTCTAAGCATGTGCATGTAAAGTGCATTGCCCTATAAAGATAATCAGAATATATACAGGATTTGTTGGAATGAATTAGTGAATTGAAGTCTACAATGGATATTTAGGGAGCATTACTGGATATAACTCCTGAAAATTACGGCTTCCTCTGGGTAAATTTAGTGGATCTTTAGTGTTTTCCATGCTTCCCTAAATGGCAACTTCAAACCAGAGAAGTTATAGCCACAATTCAGTGGTTACTCTTAACAGCTTTCCAGTTATGCTGTGAATAATGATAGTTTGGTAGTTGCAGCATTCCCTAGACTTCCTCATTCTTACTATTATGTTAATAATATTATGTTATACCGAAATAAGGTTACTTCAAGGGTCAGAAAACCTGCTGTCGGATACCTGATTGTGACAGCCTGTAAGAAAGGAGAATTTTCAAAACAAACTGGAAGACAAAGGCCTCCATGATTGTTGCCCATGTGGAGCAGACTTTGGGCACCATCCCTCTGTCCAGATATTTTATTAAAATGTTTGAAATGCTGTGTTTTCCTCTGTCTCCCCATAGGAAAAAGAGATGCACAAAGGCAGGAACCAAGAGGTAGGGAGGAAAAAAGGAACATATGAAGTCTTCTCTGAAGTGGTCCAGCTCTTGGGTCTGGCATTCTGGTTTTCATCCAGCATCAGCAGCCATTGTTCTGTGGGACTTGAAACGTCCCTAGGCATGTGATACTGGGGAGCATGGCACACTCAAGCTTGCGGGTATGTGTACACTTTATTTCCACTTGTTAGTAGCCTTGATGTTTGTATTTCTAGAATGCCTAGGACAAATGGTTTTGTGATTTACAGCTCGGGATTAGGAGCCAGGTGATGACACTTCTCATCACAGCCTTGCCACAAATGTACCATGTGACCCTGTGTGGGAATGTTCTCTCTTCTGTTCTTTAATTTTCTCACTAGTAAAATCAAAATGGTAACGCGAGCCTACAAGGACAGCAAGCGCAGCTACATGTGCATTAATGCACTTTTACTAATGCTCATTAAATTCAGTAGCTCCAATCTGATGGCACCTATACACATGTAGCGAAGCTGCTCCAACGCTCTGTAATTACAGTCACAGGTGAATGGTGCCACCTTAGGGGAGGCATGTATCCCCCCTGCGACCAGTCCTGCCAACCGGCGGGTCCCCCTCTCGATGATCTTGCTGCCTGGGGGGACCCCCATGGCTGATCCCACAATAGCCGATTGCTTCAGCCATTTTCACAAGTGGCTGCGGCTGCTCCTGGAAGCAGCTGCAGTGATCAGCCGGCACTTGCAGGGGGGGCACCGGTGCTCCCGCCTGCCCCCCTGCCCATCACCTAAGTGGCAAGCGTGGCCAGTCAGGGTGTGCACCAGCACTCTCAGTGGGTGCTACATGTCACCACTGATTACTGTGCATCAGAGCAGACTCGATTCATTGAGGCTGCTAGAGCATGGTAATTACTGCACTCCAGTAGACTCCAATGTCATGTGTATCAGTGTCCCTGCACTGAAAAATGGCAGCAGGGGTGCTTTAATTAAAGCTTGTTTGATGAGCTTTAGTTAAAGCACCCTCACTGCCATTTTTAAGCATGGAGACGTTGCTACACATGATGCTGCTCCAGGAGCTTTAATTAGAGCAGCTCCAAGGGCAAGCACATGCTTTTTAGGGGACACGTAAAATGCAGTAGTTTATTCTACTGTGTATGAATGTATTAGCATGGTTTTTGATGTGCTGCTTTGCTACTCAGTAGAATAGGCTACTGCACATTAAAGCATATAGGTAGATGCACCCAGCATGTTGTACAGCTTAATCCATTGTGAAGCACGTTGAGATCTTTGGGTACAGTGCTACAGTTGTATTCTTGGTGTAGTGTAAGAAAATGAACCTTTATTTTCTGGTCCTCTTCCTTAAATCTGGCTTTGGCACATCAGCACTCCCAGGATTGTTTTGTTTTGAATTTGAGGAGAAAAACTGATTCTTTCTTATTAGTGGAAAGTGTGGGACTGGAAGAATAAACTTCAAAACTCTTAGCAATTGTTTTTTTTCACTGAAATTGGTGATAAAGTTCTTAACTGAATTTTCATATATCGTTTTTTGTAACTGAGCATACTGAATAAGAACTAGCAGTGGAAATGTCCTACACATTTTCCAATATTTTTTTGATACAGTCTCTAAATATGCACCATCAAAGGTGCAGCAAGGCTCCATATAGTTAGGCTCATTTAGACAGTCCAAATGATTTAAAGGTCTTCTACCAATACAGTTTTGGGACCTGGCCTTCAGATATTGTTTGAATTCATTTTTTGCACCAGATTAATGTGACCAATTACTTCCCTGATGTGGGCACAAGACATGTATACACACAGATATGATGGACCGCTCCTAAACTTTGCCTTTATAGGACAAAAGAAGTGCAAAAGCAATAAGTGACTATTCAAAAGGAATAAGGAAAATGCAGACTGATCTCTTGGGGGAAAAAAATCAAGTCCTTGATCTGATTTTCTAATCAGGTTCAAAGTTAGGTTTTTATTAAGTAGTTAAACATCTAGGTCTAGCCAGTCAAAAAATGTACGTACAATTTCAAGCTAATTTGTTTGTGCGTAATTGCTATGACTGAGAGTAACCATTGCCACAAGATGTTACTGAAGCCAACAATTTAGTAAGATTCAGAGGAGTTTAATGTTTTTTATGTGACATAAATATTTACCATTACAATAGTTAACACAAAAGAAAAAATATTGGAAGGGAGATAAAACACAATGCTTCAGGGTTTAAGGTAATGTATTTCTATTAGAGATTAAGATAGCAGATCACGGAAGCAGGTTTGCTGCCTGTTGCGGGGTGTGATAGTTTTAGGCAGACTATGGATCTCATCCCATATGGCAGTTCTTGGCTTCCAAAAGACCGTAATCTTCCTTGATTAGTCTTGATCTTACTTGAATTTGCATGGTCTTTCTCCAAAGGGAAATCCTCTGGCAATTTCAGAGAGGAGAAAAACAACAAATAACTATAAGATGGTGGACAGCGGGTATCAGTTTCCTGGAAAAAGCAAGGCTAAACAAAAGTTGCAGCAGAAGGCAGGATACAGCCCATGCTGACACATATCAGTCAAGAACTCAAGGCTAGGACTTGAACAGACTCTGGAGCAGCAGGCAGGAGGCCAGGCAATGAATAAAAAATAGCTTGCCCCATACAGCTCTCCATATTGTTGTTTGCCTGCTTACTCCTCCTAACCTCCCCCACCCTGTATTTTCTTTAATGTACCAGTGGTCAAAGCAAATAATGATATTATGTTTTCAAGGGAGACCCTTGAAAGCTATTCTGAGACTAGGGTCCAGGAAAGCGTAATCTCTGTTTGATTCTATGTTTAGTGGGGATTCAAATCCCAACTTAATTTAATCTTTTGATTTATCCTGCAGGTACTACCTGATTATATTCTAGTGCCACCAGTAATAGGATTGCAGGAAAGAAATTTTGCTATTAGCACTTGGAGAAACAAAAGCTTACCATGAGCCATCATTGGCGTTACTCAGGGTAACATATCACAAGTGAATGACTGCATCTCTGAGCATTTTCCCTCTTGTCTAATTTTAATAACATCCGGTAAGGTTATTTTTTGAGGCTATATGTTCATGAAACTTTTTCAGCATTATGAGCTTCAGCTAAAATAACAATGCTTTAAGTAAGCCAATATAGAGTGAAGGCCTCTCCCTGCATTGGAGACAGTAGTAAAACTCCCAAATTCAAAGGGGCTAAGATTTCTCTCAGAAATAAGTGGTGCTGGCCAGGAGAGGAAGATGGTAAAGAGCCTGGGTTAGGATGAAAGAGGCCAACTGTTCTACAAACTTACTGCCAGGTAGGGCCATATTGTTTTAAAGGTATTGTGGTGTTCAACTCTCACCAAGTGCTTGTGTCAGAAAACATTTCAATGCAGAAAACCACATGGGCTGCATCCAGATGTGCAGGGGTGTGCACTTGTAATAGCAGAAACAGTAGCAACACAAATTTATGCCTTGGCGCATGCCCCTTCACATGTGATTTTGTTGCAGGGCACGTTGTCCCGCTTTGGGCAAACTGCACTTGCCCAGCTTCTCCTGGTTTTTTTCCCTGTGTGTTTGTTGTTTTCTTTTTTTAACTACTGGGAAATCCTGGTAGCAAATTTTGCCCCCCATGCTGCAAAGTTGCAGTGCAGGACATATTTTAAAATTCCACATGTGTGGTTTGTGGCACCACAAACCACACGTGCCTGCACATCTGGATGTGGCCATGGAGGGAAAGGCAGGACAACACATGGGCTGGTGTGCAATGTTCTTTTTACCTTGGGTACCTTTGTAGCACCTAACATACTTTCTGAGCCCCTCACAGTTTTTAATATATTTAAGTCAATAGTAGTTACACACCTAAATCAGACAGCTGCCCTGTAGTCTTTCTGTGCTTTTTTTGATTCCTTATATGTAAAATTGCAATAATATCATTCTGCCTTGTGAGGAACTGTGAGGACAGAAATATTAAGGACTCAGAGGTGCTCAGCAATTGCAATGATCGGTGCCAGCAATGGCATGAGAGGAATCCACCAAATCACAGCTCAGACCTTTCCCTCCATAGCCTGTCCACTTTCATAATTGTTTTCTGCCTATATCATTCACTTTGCATTTTTCCTGTTGCACCTTAAAGTGCTAAACACATTTATTCAGGTTTTAACTTTCCCAACAAAATACCATTTCATTCATACCTTTTTTTTTTTTTTTTAAATACACTGTTTAAAATGAAATTAAAAAATGCATATTAAATCTTTAATATTCTATGGATGATAATATGTCTAAGCAGACAACGGCAGCCTGTAAATCTAATGGCATGCCTGACAAACATAATGCATTTATATTAAGTCTATTGCACAGTAAGAACTTCAGGATAGGAGTGATCAGAGAGAACCACAAAATTGGATTAATAAAGAAATTAGTCTCTAATCTAGCAAAGTGGTTAAGCATATACTTAACTTTAAGCAGTAGCAGTCCCATTTCAGTTCACTTCAGACAATCCAGATGCTCAGAGTTAAGCATGGGCTTTTGCCAGTTTGGTGTGCGGACTTAATGCAACAACCAGATGAAATAAAATATTTAAATTGGAAATATGCAATCTAACAAATGTAGAAAGGTACAATCACTCCTCTTGTCGTCACAAAATAAAAAGGCAGCAATCCAACTTCAGCTTCAAACCCTTCTGTTTTTATGGGCGGGGGAGGAGGGGTTAAAAAAAAATGCCTACTAATTGTAGAAGTAAATAGTCTCCGGGTTATTTATTTTACCTGGACTCCTGGATTAATGGAGTCCAAAATAAGTAGTTAATTCTGTTTTTAAAAAATAAAAGGGACTGGTGTTTTTAACTATGTAAACATTTTTTTCATGCAATTTCCAATAAATAGGGTTATCTTTTAACACAAGCCTTCAAAAGATTATTATATTATACCTGACGGTGGACTCTGCAAGCTAAGATGTTGGCTTCGGACCTGAAGGAGAACTGAGCCGGGGAAGAAAACTGAACTTTCTGAATGACCTTCGAGTGTCACCCGAAGTTGACTATACCAGCTCCACCAGTTAACTCCTTTCTGATGCTTTACAGTATTTGTGGCCTTAATTGAGGGACCTAAACAAACAAATTTATCATTTCAGCCCATAAAAATGACAGAATTCATATGGTAGCATTCTTCATTCTCTCCAATTTGTTTCCCTGAAATCCCTGCAGCGATTTATTTGCTGAATATGCGAGTTTTCCTCCTTATGAAAATTACAAATTGTTGTCAAGGTTAACGAGTTAATATTCTCATTCAATATTTATTTTATAGGAGGGGGGAAGACGATGAAACGCGACTGTTCTTGTACTTTCTTCCACTGTAAAGTCTGGTTTCTTAATCAATATGACAAGGACACTGTCCTTTGGATAATACCCTGAATCATCGGGACTAAAAAATGAGCTTTATTAATCAACAGCCCCTGATTAATTATTATAAAGTGATGCTCATACATTTCTGTACATTTTAATAATTCCTGCAGAAGGCTAACAATGTCCCCAGTGGTTTGAAGGCTTCGGGGTTTGAATTTTTCTAAGCAATGTCACAATAAATAGTCCAAGGGTACTAGTGCTCTCTCACTAATCCAGTCTGTTTCAATCCAGCAAATGAGTAAAACCTTCTTTTTCCTTTTTCCCATCTATAATTCATCATTTGCATACAAAGTAAGAAGCAAGAATCGGCAGTCTCATCAGTTTTCAAAATATCAAGGGACAACCAGGGTGATTTATAGCAGGCTGCATTATCTAGTTCATATAACCAGAATATTTCTGTAAAAACAGACCTATGTAATTTCTCGATAACAGTAGCTGTGTACCAGATAAATGTAATGAAGGTCGTCCTGGAGAATAGATAGTCAGTATATACTTGGTGAGTTGTTCTCTCCCCGCCCTACCCAACACAGGCAAACCATTTCCATTTTAAATTAGCAACCATGAGTACCAAAGGTACATTGATATTTAAGGCTCTCACTGCCCCTCAAAGAATATACCCAGTGTGTTTGCCTACTACAAGTGAGATGAAAAATGTGCCACCTGTTTCTTCTGCTTTCAGTGCACTTTTGAAGATGTAACCTTGCTGAAAGGAACAGATGTATTCAGCATGCAGTCTCTCTTGGTTAAGAAATTATTCAACCCCAATAGATGCATAGCAAGGTGACCACAGCTGGTACGGTATCCTAGTGTTCCCATCCTAGTGCACTCGGAGACAGGGAGTTCTGCATGACAGTGATGAGCATGGTACAAATAAGTGCCGAGATGGATTTTAGCTTAAAAGAAAAAACGACGGAGGAGGAGGAGGGATATGGGTTGAGCGTTAGCAGCTAGAAACTCGTGGCTCCAAGCACTAGTTGCGATTCCTTCTGCGGTCTTAGAAAAGTCACTTAACCTTTTTTGCCTCAGTTTCTTTTTCTGTGAAATTCTCACCTAGTTCAGAGGGCTCCTGAGGATTAATTAGCCCATGTTCGGGAAGCAGTACAGTCATGCTAGATATTATTAGACTTCCAGCAGCACTGAAGGCTAGTGTTTGTGTTTTAAAAGAATGTGTATGCATTATAAACATGCAGTGCCCTTCTCGCAGCCTTTCTCCAATGAACATTTTAATTAATAGCCAATGTGCTCGTTTATTCCAAGACAAGTCTTAGGATTTCTTTGTTGCAAATTGTCACAAAGTACGCTCAGGTAACCTACAGGTTATTTGGTCTAAGCTCTTTGGTTTCCATTTTAATTCCAGTGTGTCAATAATGACTTCTGTACTCATTTTACTAATGTGAGTTGGTGAATAATATTTCATTGCTTCAGAATACTGTGTGACAAGCAGAGCTCCTGCATTTTGCCCTCTAGAAATATGGGTTCTGATCACAGATAACTAAAATGAGATTAGGATGTTAGCTTTCTCTAGAGATAACAGCAGTCTAGGTCATAAAACTACCATATGGCAGATTTGGCAGTCTTTACAGAGGTCCATGGTTTAATTATCGCAAAGACAGATTCAGTTCCCCACTTGCAAATGCCTGGGTCCTCCTGTGGCAAGCACTGGCAATGCAATTAAGGGGAAAGCTGTATTGTACTTGGCTGAAATGAGAAGTGACCTTACTGTGGCCAGCACTGTCACTTCCTAACATTTCACTCATGATTAAGTTTATCATTTCAAACAAACAACATAAAATGTCAAGTCTCTGGTCTGTTTAACATGTTGGGGGGAGGGAAGGCAATGACAACCCACGTCTCTGTACTTTACTCCAAGTCAAATGGGAAAGCTGTTCTTTTTGTAAAGAGTTTTAATGAGCATTTTAAAGCTATTTGACAATGATGTCAGAAGAGAACAATATTCTCCCCAATAGACCCTACTGGCCAGGACAAGCTATCGTCCCTCAGCTGCCCACACCTGACTACTTGTAATTGTGAGCCAACGACCTGATTTTTTTCAACCCATTTCTAGTGCCTAAATCTGCCATCATAGAAATTCCCAAGCTGCTCTATATTCTTGTTCCACGTGTATGTGCAGTCCCACTCTGTTATATGGAAGTTGTTCACCCATACTTGTTGCAGTTGTCTACCTCACTATATGCTCCCTCACTTCACTACCCACCATATAGATAACAAATAGGCATTAGTTAGTCTTGCAGATAACAAGAAGGGTATCTCCATGAGAAGTGTTATTTTGCTTCCCATGCATGTAAGCATGGGAATCTTGTTGGGAATCTTGATTGCACGCTCTGTGGCACTACCCAACACAGAATAGCCAGTGCAATGGCAGAAGCAATCTTCAGTAAATAGAGGGCTAATTGACTTACCTGTAGAGCAATAGTGGCTGGGTTTGTAGGTAAATAAGAGTGGATGCAATGCTTAAATTGTGACTGGTTTACTGTTTTCATAAGCAGGCTCTGACTTTACAACAGTAATGACAATGATCATTAATGGAAAATGCTTTATTCATTCCATCTCAGAGGTCCTAACACTTTAGAAAGTGGTGGGAATATGTATTAATATTCGTTTTTTGTAGGGCAGTCCCTCTTGTAACTACTGCTGGGGTGAAGTAACAAAGGATCAAAGGCATGGATTCAATTAATTAGCAATAAATTTCTTCTCCCTTCCATGTCTGCAATTCATAGAAAAATCTTTTAAATGACAGCTTCCATTGGGTGGAATTTTTTTTAAAAGCCCAAAGCTCCCACAAGTCCCACTAAAAGAGGTTGGGATTTGTGTTCCTGTGTCATGTATGTTCTGGGAGCAAATTGTGGCAGGTCTTTCTGTAAGTACTATCCATATTTTATAAAGTACATAGAAGTATATTAAATACAGAAAGTATTAAAATATCTCATTGAAACTGTTGGAAATAAATAACCCTATGAAATTTAGAGTTAAACTATCGCTTGCCCAAAAGTAATGCATTATAAGTTGGTGTTGCAACACATAGAGTATTTCCATTATCATGATCACGTCCATTATTTTAAATTCCTTGCAGTATTTGGCAGTGCTGTTGCCTATATCTTGGTCAATGTCTCAGGTTTAGAGGCAAAAATTCTCTTTGGCACATTGGGGACTATAGATCAGTATATCTCTGATTTTAAAGTGATACATTTGAGGCAAATTCTAAACCACCAGGATGCAGTTTTGCCAACTGTTCAAAAAATCATGAGAAAAGACCCTAGAAATCATGTTGAGTTGAAAAATCATGACATTTCAGAGAGCTAATTTTGAAGTTCTCATGTATGTCTTCTTCTTTTGAACCTTTACATTCACTCAACTCATGCAAGGTATATGGTACAACGTAGATCTGCTGACAGCCTTCATGTTTGTATTCCATACCTATGAAACTGGAAGTGAATCAAGGCTATATTATATTAAACATTTTATGAACACCAACAATAAGATGCTCTTACTGAAAGAACTTACAATCTAAGCAAGCTCAAGGTCTTGTTTCTCCACATTTATGCTGTTTTGGAAGAAATAATGCAGTGTAATACTGTGAACAAAGATGTAACTTCCATAACTAGTATTTTGCTTAACATTATTTAGAGTGACATCAAATCCCTATTTGCTTGCATAGTTAGCAGCATCCCAACTCACTCCTGCTAATGTTGTTCTAAGTAGAGTTAACGTTACAGACTTTAAAGTCCAGATCTATGGAAAATGACAGCACAATGTCAATGTACAAATCAAGCACCTTCAGTGCAACTTTTGGAAACTTTTAAAAAAAGGATGAAGCTAACAAGTAGAGTGGTGACATGGGTTATTAAGGATCTAGCATGAATAGCTGCATGATATTGTACAACAAGAAGCAAGGCAACTACAGAATTATGTGTTACAGGGGAAAATATTTTTCTTGCAGGGCAAAGGAATAGTCAATGAGGTCAGCAAAGTCTTTTCCATTGCTAATTTCTGGGATATAGTGGAAAACCCACTATCTTTTAAAACAATAGTAAAAATGTGGTGGTTTTCCTATGGTTGAGAAATAAAAAATAAAACTCGGCTGTCTGGGATTTAGGTGTTATCATGAGAACAGAATGGTTTCAGGAGTAATTCAGAAGAATGACTATAAAAATTACATTGTGAGTTTCCATATTCATTTTAGCTCATGACATCCTATCAGATGTTCACTTTATGGTCACAAGATTATTCTTCTAAATGCCATGACTTCAATCCCAGCCTGGGAATCCAGCTTTCTTTTCTCCGAGTCCTCAGTCACCACCAAAAATAAATATTTTGCAATGAAAAGATGGGTAAATATGCAGATGTTACCGGGATTCTTAATTTAAAAATATCCTAGATATAGTAAAGTTTACCTTCCATAGCTAGACTAAATCTTGATATCAAAATTAGAAAATAATATAGCATGAAAATCATCAGATAACCACACATGAAACAAGTGTGTTGCATAAAGGAGTGTTTTTCATTGTCACTACCTGTGTCATAATTTAACTGGTTTTATATATAATATATGTATTTATATAATATATAAAAATGTATATGTGTGTATGTACTATATATATGTATATGTGTGTGTGTGTGTGTGTGTGTGTGTATTAAAAGTTTTGTTAACCAGCACCTCACAAGCTGGCATGCTCTATTAACTGGCGTGTGTGTGTGTGTATGCAAGGAATGTTGCAATTGGGTTATCCAAAAAATGGTAGATTGTATGAGAATCTTTCCTTCAGTCATAGATTGAAAGAATGAAACATTGTGACTTCAGCTGGTTTCTTTCAACTGTAATAAACTACAAGATGCATTTCATTCAATGTTAATAAATGTGAGAATTGAGAACGTGTTAAGTACTTATTCTGCAAAATGCTTAATGAGATATCTAACTTTAAGCACAGACATAGTCCCATTATATTTAAAGCAAAGTACCTACTTAAATTGCTGGTTTGGGGCCTAAAATTTGAGGAGTTCTCATTTTAGTGATGCTGCCCTCTGTGTTATTTATTAGAGGATTTCTCTTCCCTCATTTACAGTTGTTAATTGGCTACCAGTTTTTTGCTCTCACCTTTAATAAACCAGTTGTTTTGGATGCCAAGATACCTGCTACAGAACTACTAATGGGTTGGTCAGAAGGATGCAACATTGCAAGGAAAGGTATTAATTGGAGTAGAAAGAAGAAAAAAAATCAGCTGTAACCAGGAAAGGTTTAGTTTCTTATGTGTCAGACTATCCTAATTCTAATCCAAATGGGAACCCACTATTCTAGGGGATTCACACAGCTCCAGGTAAACAACTAATGAGCAGCCTGCCAGTTTCATTTTTATCAAGAGCCCTCAGAGATTCAACCGTGCCATTTCATAAAATATGCAGATGATAGTGGAGGGAGAATAGCAAAGGCTTTGAAAATGATTCACACAACCTAAAAATGATGTTGAAAAGGGAGGAATTAAATATTCACAAAGTGAGAGAAATTAAGGCATATTAACTGTTAGAATGTGGAAATGAAGTGACTAACATGCATAGAGCTGATGAGAACTAGATGATTACAGATCTGTCAAAAGTTTCTAATTCTGACACAGTGTGATGTTGAGGTGCTAGTTGGCTGGTAAGGGCAAAAAATTAGGTATGGAACAAGTAATGCAAACCTGACAGATCAGAGTCAAAGGCAGTAAGACACTGCAGTGATTAACATTAGGCTCAGTCCTGTATCAAGGGTGAACTTTAAGTTTGCAAAATGAATACTAATTATGGTTACAAATAGAACACAAGGGGTTCAATTCATCAGCTGTGGAAAGGGTGGTGTAATGATTTAGGTGCAAAAAAACCCCAAACCAGTCACCTGCTGGGGCCAAATTTATCTTGCCATTGGGTTCTAAGGGCTTGCACCTGGGATGGATTGGACCTCTGGGATGTATAAGTGAGATGGAGGTGTAATTTGCACTTTTCTGTAATTAATTGCTAGTGTAACTGTTTTCAATAGACTTATTTAGGGAAGAGAGAAAGGGAGAGCGTGGGTGTGGCTTATGTGGAGGCAGATGTGTTCATACGAAGATGGGGGAAAAGAGGATGAAAGGGAGAATTACCTGAGTGACTAAATTCGAAGCCTTTCCCTAATTCCCAGTTTAACAGAAGCACAGGTCTGCTTCCCTCACAGCCAAAGCTCAGGTTTGTTTGGGCTCTACTGGAGAAAATGAACTCTCTGAGAGTAACCGCTCTAGACTGTTGTTTCTATAGTGCCGTAGTTTCTTCCCAAACCAGCTGGAGCGCACCTGATGACTCTACAACAAGTAGAGAGTTATGATCCCACTGAGATGTCAGCTGTTCACAGTGGTGACCAGCAGCACATTCACATATCCTGTGTCTGCACACTGCTTTTTATACCTATATGTGGTTCACTAAGTAATACTGTTTTCCAACGGTCTCATGACAATTACTTTTCTCCAGTGGGTCCCAGCCTTGCAGCTGGTTTATTCAGTAGACTAAAAATTACAGGGTACAAGAGGGCCTGTTAGTCAGAATAGTACCTAGTAGCAACTAAGGCTATGTACAGACATTACACCTATTATACTTTAAGCACATAAAAGTGCTCTAAAGCCATAGCTAAACAGACATGCATGACTCTTAGAGCACTTTAAAAATGGTGGATCCCACTCTAACCCTTGATGGATGAGTCTACTACCTGTCTGTTAGAGTGCTTTATCTGTGTCAGGTCCTATTGAGACTTAATTTAGAGTATGATCACTGCCATCCCAGGTGGTCTTGTGCAAGGCTCATTTGCTCTGTACAAGTGCCAGGATGGCCCTGGCCCCAGCCCCTCAGCTGTCACTCACCACAGCCGGTGATAGCCTCTGATCCCAGCCCCACCTCCTCCCTCTAGCCAGCTGTGAGCTGCAGCTGGCTGGGAAAGGAGGGAGGTCTCTTTCCCAACAGCTGCCCTAAACCCTTGTCATGCTTCTGCCTGGCTCGGGGCCTCCAAGGGGAAGGAGTCTGGGGTCCTGCATCCTCCAGCCGCTGTTACAGTTGCCAGCTGGGGTGGGGGAGCTTGTGTGTGGAAAGGGGCCACTCTGGCAGCCTCTGGGGAGGAGTGTGCAAGTGCCCCCAGGGGCCAGTGGGCAGGCTCCAACGCCTTCCACCCCATCCCCCAGCTGGCTACTGTAACAGCGGCTGGAGGGGGCATGAACTTACTCACCCTTTAACTTTTTGGGTGCCTGTAGACATGCCAGGAGGCCGCTCTGACACACTATACCAGGGGTCAGCAACCCCCGGCACGTGTGCCGAGTATGACACACAAGGCCATTTTGCTTGGCACACCTCCACCAGCTCAGGTTCTAAGCAGCGACTGCCAGCCACGGAGCCCAGGCTGCTGCCAGCAGGCAGCTAGGAGGCTGCAAGCCCTGCTTCAAGCAGACTGGGCTCCATGGTCTGGCTGCAGCTGGGAGGCTGCAAACACCTGCTTCGGGCTCCGGCATGTCGGCACTCCAGCACCTTTTTCGATAGACATTGTGGGTTTTTTGGCACTCCAGCCAAAAAACATTGCCTACCCTTGCGCTATACTTATGCTGCATCGGAGCAGACTTGATTAATTGAGTCTGCTGGACCGTGCTTCAGTCAGACTCTATGGCTCTTGCATCAGCATCCCTGCAGTTCAAACTAATGGTGGGGGCACTTGAACCAAAGCTCATTGGACGAGCTTTAGCTCAAATACCCCACCACCAGTTTGAAGCACGGGGATACTGATACACAAGATGCTACATCACTTTTTATTTAGAGTGGCTCTCAAAGTCACTCTAATTAAGGCGCACCCCTCCACACCACACCACACCTCCAGAGCGTGTGTTAAAGCGCCCATAGAGCTTTAAGTAAAGTGCAATAGCTAGAGCACTTCCACCGGGGGCATTTTTAATGTCTGTACTTACCCTAAATCAGGTTCAAGACCCCTAGGTATTCAGTTGTTAACTGAAGCTCTTCTGGGTGGGGACTATTAAGTATTATTCACAGAAATTGGAAGATTGGAAGAACTTAATATTTATTATTGTTTAGGTTATCATAATATCCAAACACAGCCAAAAAAGAAAAGAGCTTGCACTCTTTAAAAATAAATAAATAAATAAAAATAATTTGAGCAATTGTACATGCCAGTTGGGCATGGAAGTGTGTGCGTGTGTGTGTGTGCGTGCGTGTTGCATATCTAATTTATTGGAATACCTGTCCAGTGTTCATAACCAAGTGGCAAGCGTAAACTCAAAGGTCACAAAAAGACTGAGCTTGGTTAGGTGGATGTTCTGAATATATTAGGTATGTAAAGCAATATCGTGGCCCATCCAAACTAGAATTAGTGGTAATTATTATATAATATGTAATGATGGGATTTAAATGGCTAACACATTTTCTCTGCTGAGATCATTTAGACATGATTCATATAAATGATTAAATTAATAGATCTTCCTCTTTAAGCCTGCTAGGCAGCTTAAACTAGATTTCTCAACAGAGACTGGCCCAGTGAAAGAGTACGAATAGATGTTTAATAGAAATTGAGAGAGGAGTTTCTCGGCTGGTAATGTGGGCTGAAGTTTGAGGACATTTCTACAGTTATCTTTGCTCACAGCAATACTGTATAGTTTAAATATACTTGGGGAGAGAGGGGCAGGAGGGAAACCATCAAGAACTTTGGAAGGTGAAAGAACTCAACTTGCCCTAAAAGAATAGAATAGTAAAATGTACTGGAAGATATGGACTTAAAGGATAACTGTCTACTTAGTTTAGGCTTAAACATTAGTCTTTTCAGAAACCAAAATGGTTTTACAAAACCTAATATGAACAGAAATGTTTTTCTTTTTCCTTCCTTTAAATCAAATTTCAATATGATAATTTTTCCTCCTGTATCTTCAGGACAATCCTCTGCCATGTTGTAAAGTCACATGCAGGAGGATTGTGCTAATTAGTAAGAACAAGGATGTGAAAATGATTACAGGCAGGATTTTCAGAAAAACCTGCTGGGGGGTGGGGGTCAGCTGCCCAAACCCTTGCAAACTCAGTGGGAGCTGAACACTTAAACCCCTTCTGTTTCTAAAAATCTTGGTCTACAGTCCAAATAAAAGCACCCTGAGTGAGGATCTGTGCTAGTCCTCTGTGGCTTTTGTGACGCTCTGATTTCTGGATTGCCCTGCAGCTTCCCTGAGTAATTTAAACAGCCCCTGAGAGCCTGTCGAAGTAACAGCAACTTGCCTGGGCTGCCTTATAGGTTGCAGCGTTGCACCAGACTCCTGCAGCGCTGCACGTTTTAGCCTTCTCCCTTACATGCATCCCTGCACACACACGTGACCTCAACACCTCATCCCTTGCAGGCCTTTATGTTGATGGTCTAGAGTAGGTAACCTTGTGGCATCTTGGGTTCCTACTCAGGATCAGGGGCTTTCACTGCTCCTTGGACTGCTTTAGACTTTTGACCTGACCTAAAGAGGATGAAATCCTCTTTAGGATGAAATCCTCTCACCCTGACAGCTCAAGTAATTTTCTCAGGATTACCCAGTGGATTACTGCCAGAGAAAGTACAGAGTGGAAGAAAGCTCCTGCTTGCTCTTGTGTTCTAACCACTACCCCACACACCCTCCCTGTAGACCTTCATCATCCCAGTCTCCATCTAGGCTACGACAGGTAAGATGAGACCTCCTGATTTCAAAATTAGCCCCAGGCATTTCCAGCATCTGCTTACTTTATATTAGTCACAATTAATAATCAGGGACAGAACTACTGCTGCTCACCATATATCAGCTGTTCTGCTGGGAAAGGACTGTCATCCTCTAGTTCTCTTTTACTCCGATTGAGAAATTGATAGGTCACCGGTGTCTCAGACTAGTGCTCAGAAGGTATCATATTTATTTTAGTTCCAGCTTTGAATCAGTGCTCTCCACACCATAAAGAATTTCATAAAGAATATTTTGTCTTCATTTTTCATATTGCTTGGAAAAGAACATATGGTAATCCATGTAACTCTATCCCGGAGGGTTACCCAAGTGCTATATACCAAGTGGTTCTTCTATTTTTATTGTTAAATTCATGTTCTTTTCTTATCCTAAATATTCCACTTTTCTGCTTAGGAGGTTAAAAATACCTGAAGCTGCAAGTCTGGCCTATTTACTACAGAATTCATGAGTCATGCACTATACTGAAGTCTTGAAATATCACAGAGGTATTATTCACAGAGTGCTTAGCAAAAGAATAAGGAAATCTGCCCTTCAAGAATTCAGAAGTCAAATGTTTCAGGACAGCTGGTTGTGCAGCTTTATTTTTTTTAGAGAAATATATAGGAGACCTGTCTTTTGCCTCAGATTAGTAAGAAGACCTTTTATGTTGCTCAGAGTTCAATAGTGCCTCTGTTTTGAGAGACTAGGATAGGGATGAGGGAATGTTGCAAGTATCTGTAAGTCCAATTCTGGAGCTCTATTTAAAAAAATAGTGATTATTTCTCCAGATCCAAATTTCACTTTTCCTCCTTTCCTTCAGGGTTGGGTGACATATGAAATACTGAGTCCCTGTTTTAAATATCCCAGAGACCCTTTTTCTCCAGCCTTTTGATGGAATCTCAATATGGAGGGTAGCAATGGGATATCCAGACCTCCACTTCGTAATGTAGTTGTTATTGATGGGTTGACCCAATGAATTTGGATTGGAATATGATCAAATGCAGCTTGCCAGTGCGTGAATAACATGATTTTTCTAAAATCTGGTCTCTCTTAACTGTGGGTTTCCAGATGAATCATTTTTAGATTCATTTTATCCCGAGGCTGAGACTCAGTGTGATAGATTAAGCTCTGTTCCATATTGTATTATCCTTTATTTATCTTTGGAGCAAAATCTCCTATTGAGACTTTTGAAAAGCATTGATTGCCATTGCATGTCACTAGGGTGTGGGCAGCACAAGTGAAAAACAATTCAAAATAGCTTAACCAAACCTAAAACAGCCTAAAAAGTAACATATCTCAAGAAGAATGAAAACTCTCCTTGCAGTTAGACTGTGGGTCAGGGCTCATATATGGGAATGTACTTAGTGTTCCTGCTATAACCTACCATAAAAACAACTTGGTCTTTCTATCCAGGAGTTATGAAGGTGTGCAGTAGTTGCAGGGAATAGGGAGAAAGCTCTTCAATGGTTTGGACACTAGCCTCGGTCTTGAGATCTCGTTTCTCCAGTACAATTTCATATGGCCTTTGACAAGTCAGCCAAGCTTCATGTGCCTCAGTTTGACACTTTGGGCACTTTTGGGTAATAGAAACTTCCTGCCCCACAGGGCTACTGTGAAAGTAAATTGTTACAGAGCATCTAGCATTTTGGATGGTGATTGGGGCTATGCATGTGCCTTAGCTACACGGAAGGAAATAGCAAAAGAAAATGCTTGAACTAGATGAATAAATACATTTTTAAAAAGTTGAAAATAGGCCCAGCTTCTCAAACTTCAGACCCCCTATCAGACTCTTGCCCCACCTCTAAGTAATCTCGGGTCCCATGAGAAGCACCACTACAGTCAAAGGAAGACCACAGTTGAGTCTCCTGACATAACAGCTTGAAGAATATAAGATTTCTTATGTTAAGATTAGGCATCGGAAGATCTATTTAGGCTCGCAGACAAAAGTAGCATGATCTTTCAAAAGTGCCAAGTGCCGGCAGCTCCAATTCATGTCATTTGGAGCTGTAGGTGATGAGCTTTTCTGAGAATCACAAGGCTTTTGTCAAGATGCCTAAATATAGATTTAGATGTCTGACTTCAGGGCTGAAAATTGCAACCATAGACTAAAACAAATATGTATTTAAAATTATAGCATCTTGTTGGGATGTCTGGAATTAAAACAAAACAAAACAAAAAACCCTTTCTTAATGGGGGAAAAATGATGAAATGTTTTCTTTCAACAGTTGTTACTAAATAGATAACTGGCAGCTTTTTTCATTTTTAAGTACAAAACTATAGAAGAAAAAACTGCCCAAATGGCACCCTTTTACCCCAACAGTTCCCAGTAGCTTTACAGATAGGATATGCAGGAACCTTCCTTGTAAAAAGGGACAAATTCAGTATGTGAACTTAAAAAATTGCCAAGGCCCTTATGTCAAGTGGTCCTGAGACTGACAATGCGCTGATGGATCTAGGCATCAAAGTGGGAATAAGGAGACTTGCTTTCTGTTCCTGGATATGCCACCTAGTTGTAGATGAGGGGTTGCCCGCATAACCTCACTGTGCCCTCTTCTCCTCATCTATAAGATGAGGATATTGACATTTACATTCCCTTATAAAGTGCTTTTAGATCTATGGATGAAAAGCGCTAAGTAAACCAAAACTCCCAATTAATTTAATTGGAGAGAAGAAGCCAGGTCAATCCTGTAGCTAGGTTCATTTACACACGTCTTAAATTTCTCTTGTCTTTTACCGAACACCCCATTTATTGTGCTAGCATCCATAATATACTCTTTACCCATAGGAGTAAGCTCCCTGGGACAGATTTGGGGCAAATTTATGGGATGGAATGGAAGTAGACGTCTTATGTTATTGCTGCAGCTGCGATCTGCAGAACTATAGGAGATTAGGCTAAAGGCAATGCAGTCTAAGCTGGTCTTCCAGCACAGTTATATGTTTCTCTCTCAACCGCTTAAAATTAACAAGAATCCAAGAAAACCCTTTTTGCTGCAGATCAAGTTCAATACTTTACATGAGTGAAAAAATAAACAGGGGATGCTAGGGTCTTACAGGGTGAATGCTGAAGCCTCAATTATGAGGGGAGAGTCCTAAATCCTTGCACTTCTTGCTACTTGTTTTATGCCTGCAAACAGATTGTTAGAGAGGCAGAGGTACTCGGACCTCTACCACATTTCACCTGAGGGAACAAAAATGCAGGCACGAAGAGCATTTACAAAACACAGGATTCCCACCCCCACCCCGAGGTTTGGAAAATGTAGTGACGTATACATAATTTCTCAGTAAGTCTCTTGATTTCATACTCTTGCAGTTCACTATAGAAAATCCAGCAATTCTGTTTCATGTTGGTAGTTGCTTGTTATTTTAGGGGGGTTTTGTGGGTTGTTTCTTTGGGGGGGGGTGCTTTAGGGTGGCTTGGTGGTCGTGGTGGTAGGGAGCAAGGGAATAAAGCAAAAACTCATGCAGTGTTTTGCTGCATCAAGCTAACAACATTGTGTACACAAGAACTAGTTTTGAAAACTTGAGGCACAAATGCAATCCAAGAGCTGTGATCACTGCACAGCTCAGAGATCAGAAGTAATAAGAAGGCTCTGAATTATCTCTCTTCTGTTCACAAAGCTTGAACTTCATCTGCCTGACTGCCGATAGCTGGTCCTCAGCAAAATGCAGCACCAAATATCAGATGTACGTGTGGCCTATATTGTGTGTAGGGACGGGATGGGAAGCATGCACAGAACAAAGTAGGAAAGAAGCCTGAACACCACAGTTTGCCAGGTGTTCTTGATGGTTTCCTCTCGTAACAAAAATTAAAAAAAAAAAAATTAAAAATGATTTATGTAATTCCTTGCTTAAGGAGAAAAAAAAAAGTCAGATCTGTATACTTCCAGCCATCTACAATTTTCCCATTTGGATTAATCAGGTAAAAGTAGAGTGGTGACAATGCTTTTCTGCTCTGTTTACCCCAAGTAACTCAAGGATGTACTGAAAGTTACTATGAAGTTGATTTTTTTTTCTCTCCCCTCTTGTTTGACTTGAGGGCTCAATTGTTGTAATCTAGCTGGAGAGGAGAAAAAGATCCTCACTGTAGTTGCACCAGGCTCTAAATAAGCAGTTTTTGGATTCAGATTTAACTTCAGACTTTTTAGATTCAGACCCCAGTCACTTTTTCTATTTTGCTCGTTCCCTGTTTGAGAACTGCTGTTGTCCTGCTGTAGCTTACCTGAGGGGCTCACAGGGGAGGTGCATGCAGGCTGCCACAGCCAGACGAAGGTGCCCCACGTGCTTCATGTGGAGCCAGACCGAGAAGGCCTGGGACAGGATCACGCACTCCTGACTGTGTTGAGGTTATCTGATAAACCTAAAGCAGCAAGCACTGTTAACCACCTTTATTTTTTACTTTGATTTATTGTGGGAAAGTTTCAAGTATAAATGGGCAACCTGCTTTTAGTGCTAGTCAGTGGGGGCTGAATTACAGTGGTCTTATAGGACAGGAGGAGATGACTGAGACCCAGTGATATATACTTGAAACTATTCATTCATGTGTATTGAATACATGGTATACATCCACATCAGGGTAGGGTGCAACACCAGACCAACACACTACCAAATGTGTGTCAGGATAAGAAATAGTGGCTAGAGGTCCTGCACTGATCTCTGATGTAGCTCTGACAGTCCTTGGCATTTTAATATCCTCATGAACAGCAAGAATGTGTTGGTTTTAAAGGTCTAGGTATAGGGCAGTATTTATCCCCCTGGAATTTGAACCAGTTTGTTCTACAGAGACTGGGTGTTTCGCATCTAATCCTTTAACCACAAAGCCTCTGTGACAAGATGTCAGTCTTTATGATCTTATGTGGAGTTATTCTGCTGACTTCCACGAAGCCGGGTCACGTGCATCTCATTAGTTCCAACTCAGCAAGAAAACACGCTCAGTGTCTGTCTAAAGTGAGCTAGAGGGAGGGATAGGAAACTCTTTAGCAAAAAACTCTGGGAATTGCTAGCTCAGAATCATGTTGACCCGCTTATAGCTGAAGCCTTGCTTTAGGGTCTCAGTCGCCAGCAGTTAAAAGCTAAGCCTGCATAGAGAAGTAAGCTGGAGAAGACCTCTCTCAGGCTCAGGCCTATTTTTCTACCTGCTTAAATCAGTGACGAGAGAACCAGGCTTGAAGAAATGAGCTGATAAGGTACAGGGTTAAATTTAAGTAGCAAAACTCAGTTTGGGATCAAGTGGTTCCAGTGGAGACAGCTGCTTTGGAAGTTTTTCTTCTCTATTCCCTCTCGCTGCTTCCCTACCACAGCAGTGGCAAAAATCCTGGAGAGCAAGAGGCATGCGAGCAGTGCAATGGGAATGACAGGTTTCTGTGGCAGTTACAGAAAGTGACTCATTCCCAACTTCTGGTTGTTGGCTTACAGCCCAAGGAAAGCATAGCTCGCTACCCAGGAGGGAAGGGGCGGAAAGATATACCATCTGATTCTGGAACTTGAGCTAGGCAAGAGTGCTTACAGTTGTTCTCACTGAAATGAATGGGACTTTCCTTGTCAACATCAATGGGAGCGAAGTCGGATCAACACAGAGAGCTTTGATAATCCCACACCAATTTCTAGGAAGTAAACGGGTTCCCTTCCCCAGAATATGGCTTCCTTCGAACACCCTCCTATTAACTGCGCATCTTGTGTATAGGTCTGTTTGGGGCTTGGGAGGAGAGCAGCTGATAAAGATAATGGAGTAATCTTAGATTGATCAATTTAATGCACATTGACTAAAAAAAAAATCTTCTCCGGGGATCAAAGCTACAAATGATATTCTCTGCTTCTCCAGAAGTGGGGTGGAAAAGAGCTGAGAAAGATAAGTTAGAAAAACATCCAACTCTCTCGTTGTGCATCAGAGACAGATGTATAGTAAAACCTAGTGGTTCTCCAACTAAATATCAACACCTCTCCCTGATCTACAACATAAGCCTAGAGTAAATCCTTTTTATTTCCAAGGATTTTGCTCTGAATTTGAAGGAAGGCAATGGTGATTAGATACTGGTGGTGTGTGCTTTTATTTATATAGTTTCAAATATTCCAAAGAAAGATTTTCCCTTTGTGCCTGCCTACAAAAGACTTGGGCATCTGGCAATTTTCAAGATGTGTGGAGCAGGTAAAATTACATTTTTGACCAATTGCCTTAATAGTATTAAGACAGCATATGGTTCTCGCGTGTCAACTGCTGTGTATTAATTTTTTATGATCACTAAAACATAACTCCAGTCAAGTCAACTGAGTTATTGTTGACTTTTTTCCATCGTTAAATTTACACTGAGATGAGAATATGGCATTCAGTTTTATTTTTTCGATTGGATAACAGATAAAAGTACAAATAAATAGACATCTGTAATTGTATTCCGCTCTGCCACCATTTTCTATTCTCAAATATGCCCAAATTGTACTTTTAATTATGTTTTTCTATTCTAAGAAATTCAAGAAAATCATTCATGAGATCCCAGAATGTGTATGTGTGTGAAAACCAGACAGGGATGCCCATCTCCAATAAACTGGTTTTCCAAGACATTGCAGTGCTTCTTAACCAGGGCACCAGGTGCCTTGAGATCCTTTCAAGGGTGCCTCTGGGTGCCTCATAATGTTAGCAGTGTTAGGTGTGCAAACATGATTCACACGATGAACCCAGAGATTTCAAATAGCAATCCACAGTCTTCAAAACGTTCTCACTTGCTCTATTTGTCTGTAGTCAGTTCTGACTTTTCATTTGTTTCTTGATATTTTCTGAGGGGTGCCTCAAGTCTATCTTGCCTTGAATCTAAAAAGGCTGAGAATCACTGATGTACTGTATTAGACAGGAATGTTATATATTTATATATTTCAACTCCGGGGGTGGTGCTGCTTTTTGCAAGACTATCCTTAACAGAAATTTAGTCAAGCTACTATGCATCAGGAGGCTGGATTAATAGTAGGGCACAAATGTGTTTCAGTATTTGGCAATGGATCAGACCCACCGTGAAACATGTAGTAAAAGAAGGGACTATTCGGTTACTTACATGGGAAGAACGTATTATCTCTATACAGGTTGCAGCTGCCTGGTATCTTTACTGCATAAGAAGAAAGGGAAAAAAAAACATGGCCACAGTTGGCCCCTTCTTTGATGTCACTATTCAGAGCACAGAGTACACATGCGTGAAGGCTGAATTAATCTCTTAGCCTTAGAGATTAAAATATGATGGTGGTCATTAGAAATGAGTTACTAACCAGGGGGAAAAGAATTTCCAATGAAAACAAGGCAAGAAACAATGGCTGGGAGTTAGAGAAAGGTCACAACGTCCTAGCGTTTGATGAGCAGGGGCATGGGGTATTGCTCAGGAGCATGGTGTACTGGTGGAGTCCGAGGAGATTGAGGGGCAGAATGCACTGAATTAAACTTCACTCTGCCAGTGACACCAGGCCTTTATTTCCATGAGTACCGTCTCCACTTACATTAGTATTTTTTCGTCCTCGGAGGAACTGCTCTCATCTGTGCTGGGCTTTCACCTTAAACATTTCAGGGCAAAGACTGCTTCTCCACATGTTTGTATAGTGCCCACTACACCACGTTTTGGTGCTACCAATAAGGCAACTTAAAAATAATGTGTGGTTCTAGACCTAACCTGGGTGAAATTAAGTTTTTTGGTTCATTTTATGAAGAGACAGGGTGCCTGCCCCGTTCCCTCAATAGACCAAAGAGCTGCTGTTTGAAGTTTGCCTCCTTTTTTTAGAATTATGTCTCATTTGAAATGAGAAAACATAAAACTCATCCTATTTTTTTTACCCTAAATTTGTCTTGTTCCTGGAGTTTCTCCTTGGGGGTGGGGGAATCCCAACTTAAATTTTCTCTTGTGTCTGCTGTATAACCTGAATTGCAGTAAATGAGTCGCATTCAATCTGGCTTGCATCCTAGGAGTCAGCAGCATAGTACTGCTTCTTCAGTCCTTGGCCGTCCAAACCCTAACCACATGTCTCGGGTCTTGCTGGAAGCTAATTAACAATTTCGAGTCAGAATTATCACAAATATCTTAATAACTAATAATGGAAAACTGATTCACGGTTGAGACTTGTTTGAGGAGCGTAGGAAGCGAGGGGCTGGGGGATGGGGCAGCAGAAGGAAGAGAAAGAAGTGCGCAGAACATTGCTCACCAGAGTTAGACTCCTAAGGGCTTCCAACCTATTTAAAAAGGATCATCACTCATCAGCGCCATCATCATTATCTGCTCTATCAGGAGGAGGAGGAGGGGGGAGGGATAATCAGCAAGGGATGATCAGCTTATCACTGAGCTCTTCATTTCAGTGCTTAAACTGCAGGACTCTTTCTGGAGATAATTCATATTTTATCATTAAAACTGCTGATCCTAACCCTCTTAATATATGGGTATTGCTTGCGCACGCTCATGCATGCATGCGCACGTACAGGCACACGCGCGCAACACGGTAAAACATAACGCGCCTATTCAATGACTTTAAACTAGTTTACCTCATCGCAGCTTTACTCCCCTCCCCACCACTTCTCTGCCATCACAGAAGCTGCTTGTACACGGCGCACAAAATCTATAAACTCTTTCCAGGAATACAAAAGCATTCTCTATGATGTTGATAAGAAACAGGACAGTCACTCTCCCCTGACATATTTGTTCTTTAAAAACAAATCAATGGTGCAGGGATTTGGCACCTGAATGCAGAACAACGGCTTGATGAGGCAAAGATTGTCTTCATTAAGGACATTAATATTCATAGAGAGTAGAAAATCTGACACAAGAGAGGACTCACTAACCTTTTCTCATATTAGATTTTTACTTCTTAACACAATTACAGTCCGGCAATGACTTAATTAATGCTGCTTTTCGTCAGACTGCTTTAAAGAGCTGTCAATTTGGTCCTGCAGAGGCTGTCAGTGAAAGAGACAGACAGTCATCTAGGCTAAAAAGACACAGGAAGAAATTCAAACACTTAATAACATTCAAAGTGCTATGCAAAGTCACATATCAACCTCTATTAAGGCGAGTTTTTGTCTTCCCTCTTTTCCTACTTATGCTAATATTTTGCAGGTAAAATGGGGGCAGTTGGCAGCTTCTGTTTCTGAGATAGAGGACAGGAAATAGAAAAAAAAAGGTATCAAACCCACTGGGTCCTAATGTCAGGGTACTAGATATAGTTCAAGCCTTCTGTAAAAATGGAGAGGGGCTAACAACGCAGGTTGAGTATATATCTTAAATTAAGGCCTACTCAATACAGGTTGGAGCCCTGTCATTACCATATCTTATTTGCGATGTGTCTTTACCCAGGTCATCATGACATTTATCTAGGAATAAAGCACTTTCTTGAAGAACAGGTGGAAGGGACGCTGTCATCACCAGGGCTGTAATTTTTAAAAAATACATATGTAGGTTTTTGGTTTTTGTTTTTTTCCCCCAAATATTTTTCCGAGTTATTTTGTGTTTTTGGTCAATTCAAAGAAACTTCTTGTCTCTGGAGTATATTTACTGGCCACACAACAGAGCGGCCCCAATCTCCAGTCTGAATACCGCCCCAGCCTTTTAAAAAGTTCATCTGCTGATCTTTACTGACAGAGTAGGTAGGTTTAGTAGATGTGCAGCCAACTCTTGAAGCAGCACCTCTTATACATGGGGCTGCTTCAGGGCCTAGTCACACCAAGGTAATGTGTGGGGAACTGCTGTGCCGTGGGGGGGCATGAGCTTCTGTGGGGGCTGGTTGGCAGTCCTCAGATGAGGGGCACCTTGGAGAAACCATCCTCTGGCCCTTTATATCTGCATGCATGGTCTGACTCTGGATTCACCTCCCAGAGTAATTTCTCCTACAAGGAGGTATCCACCCTAACTTCCACTTTGCACCCTAACACAAGTAATGCAGACCTACCAGTTGTTTTGTAGAGGATTGTCAACAGATCACTTTTCTAGAAACCATGCAACTCACCAGGTCTGTCTTCCTAATCGTATGACCTCATCATTATAGCATGTGAGCAGCTGGCAACCATTGGAAAAAATATTTTTGTACATCTCTGCATAGTAGGGAAATATTATTCTCCTCATTTAACAAATAAAGAATGGAAATCTGGAGATATTACTACAAGCAACCCACAAGCACCTCAGCTGGAAAATGAAGAACTGGAGTTTTATATCCCAGATCCCACATTTGTACTCCAAAAGCCAGACTCTCTTTCCTCATATGAGTCTCACCATGAGATTTATTTATCTGAATCCTGCTCAGATTGATGGTGATGGAAGTTGTAGCCATCCAACAGTTGATGAGTGAGCAAGAAAAATGACTGGGTGACCTTAGTCCAGTCTCCAAGGGACAAATAGCTGTGATCACACCAGCACCTCATATCACACTGTTCTTGGAAGACTTAAAAGTGTCCAGGGATTGAATGATCATGGGAACTGAATAAATAGTCCTTGATCCGGTTATAATTGTGGAGTTTGTCATAAAAGCCCTGTGTGACTCGGTGCACTTGTCATGCAACTTGGACTGAATCACCTGTGCTGGGTTCGCTGCCAATCTATAAGCCCGTGAGTTTGGTCCTCCATTTCTGTATACTAGTATCACATTAACGTAATACTGGTTTTATAACAGCACAACTCCAAGGACGTAAACCAGGTGAAAAAGTGAAGAATTAAGCCTAAGTACTGCATTAATGTATAGCTATTCTGTCATTAAACAAGGCAAGCAATGTAAAACAAAAACGTGAACAAATGTTGTCCATGTCACGTGCTGCTTCTTGAAGCAGAACCATCCTACCATACTACCCCTTCTATAAATGTACCCAGGTCAGTCTTAAAACAATTCGTGTTCTTTTCCTTTATTACTTTGATTCAAAGACCGTTCCAAAACTTGACTCTTCTGATAGTTAGAAATCTTTTAACCCAGTGCAGTGTTTTGCAGTAAAAAAGCTCTCATTGTAAAAAGGTGATTATATCCGGTCTCAAACTCCATTTTGCTAAACTGAACCAGCCAAGCTCCTTTAATCTGCTTTCACTATCTGCCTTATGTTTCCTGGCCAGCACCCTTTTCTGGAGGAGGCAGGGGTAAAAAAAATAATTCTGCCAAGTAAACTTCTGCTAATACTTTTATTGTAACTTGGAAAATATTTCCCTTTTTTTAAGTTCTATTAAAACTCTTCTGTCATGTGACCTCAGGCTTAATAAGGTGATCGTGCTCAAAATGTTAGGTTCCTCAAAGTGCATTTCTAGGTAGAAGCATTGCCCACCCGAGCAGCTACCTACCACTCAGAGGTAGCAGGATCAAACAATTAATAGGGAGGACAGGAATGAGGATGACTGGATTTCTGTTTCTTACTTTGATATTGGTTCAGTATATGAAAGAGGGCACATCAGTATGTGTCTGTACTTCAAGTCTATATCTGCACTATGAAGATGATAATGATCTCATTTATAAAATATTTAAAATATTTGGATATAAAAGCGTACGTAAGTGGAAATGCAGTAGGAGAGGCCTGCTTGTGTTTAACAATGCCATGTTCAGAAGGGTTACTAGAGGCATAGTTTTTATATCTGGCATGCTATTTGCCTGGACCTTTGAAAATGTGGCTAATAAATTATTTACATTTTCTTTTTGGTAAACACTCTAATTCTCATCTGGAAAATGCAATTTAAATTGGGCCACAAATGGGACCACGTTTTGTGTAAATAAGACCATCCATTTAAGTAGTCTGTCTCCTCCAGTCTGCAAGTTTCAAGAAAACACAGGCAGATCCTGAGAGTTGTCCTGAGGAATATCATGGGCACTCTTTCCATCCTGAGGAAATCTTATTCACTTTGCAGAACAGAAGCCTTAAAGATTTGGACTGAGCTGCGCTGCACAGTTGTAACATGTTCACAGAACTATCTTGTTGACAGGTGCAGAATTATAGATTTGAGTCCATTAGCTAAAAGGATCCCTTTCTAGCCTTTCCTTTTTTTCTCACCTGTCCATCAAATGCATCATGCACGTCTGTCAGTCTGTCTGTCTGTTTGTCTTTTAGCAGTTGTCCTGTGGCTAAACTATAAAGGATGAATGAACAGAATTAAATTAGAACTTTAAAGATGGTTCAGAGTTCAGCTCACTCTTATTGATGCCAACAGGAGTCTTCCATGGGAGTTGCATTGTGCTGTCAGAGTAAAAGGAAAAAGAAAAGGGGGGATGTGGAGAGTTTTTTTTCAGCAGCACTTTTGTATCTAATTTAACACTGTCTCAGTTACCAAGAGGAGGCACATATCCATAACTACTAACTCTGGACTTCATCAATTGAATGCAGGTACTCAGACTGTATATGCAATGGCAGGGATTAATTTCCTGGGTAAATTAACAGCACGTTGTTTTTAAACTTTCAGCAAGGGAGAACAAACATTTTAGGTCATCCAATTCTGGTGTTTTATCCCCTAATGGTTAGAAGACGTTTCCTGATATCCAGCCTAAATCTTCCTTGATTTCTTTTTGTCCTTCCCCTTGTGTGGTTCTCACTCCCACAAAGATCAGCATCCAGCTGTAACAATCTTACAAGATGGAAGAGCACTGCCCGTCTCTCCCCGATCTTTTCTGTTCCGGACTTAGCAAGCCCAGTTCCTTCAACCCTTCGCTTACGGCTCATGCTTTCAATCTCCTCTCGATTCTCTTTGGTTTGTCTCCTGTCTTTCATAAAGGATGTAATATTTATCTGCATATTTCTAAAAGTATGGTGACCAAAACTGAAGACAGCAGTCCAGCTGAGGCCTTACCCAAGGAATTATTTCTTCCTGTTTTTTACATGTCAATGTACAATCCTGTTGATTTATCCCAGAATAAGATTCAGCTTTTTTTGCAGGAGCATCCCATGGTTGGCGCATTTGAGTTTGTGATTCACTTTGACCAACCACCCCCGCCTCTTCCCCCATTTCACACATGCACATTTTTCTGCTTTTGTACATATTCCCTATTTGGTATTCGTGCTTTTGATTTTTCCTTTCCAAGTATAGCAATTCACATTTACCTTTATTGAATTCTAGCGTCCTGATTTCAGACCTTCTTCAATTCCCCGTGATCGTTTTGAGGGCTGCTTATGTCCTTCATAATGTCTACAAACTCAACCCCACACCCCCCATTTGGTGTCATACGCAGCTTTATAAAATATGCTCTCTATTCCACATAATGTCAAATATAGTCTCACAGTAGGTGTAGCACTAAGTAGTCAATATTCCCCAAACGGTGTGAGATGATGGATCAGAATATTATGGGCAGGCTTTAAAAATAAAAATTCATATTGTTTTCTGCATTGATACTGGTCAATGTTCTCAGATAGATATGGATGATTTTTGTTGCAATAAGGAACAATTGTTGGGGGGGAGAATCTTGTTCCTGTCTTCTCCCTCGTCCTCCCCCCCACCTCCACCCCCCAAGTAGTTTGTGCCTGAGCCAAATATAATCAGGTTTGGCTCACTTGTAGGAATTAGCATGACTGAAAAGTATGCCAGATTTCAAAACAATTTCTAACAGTTTCTGTGATACTGTGTAAGCAACTGAAAATTGACATGTTGTGTTGTGCCCAAGTCAGCCAACTGCTGTCACTGAATAATTAGATTTTCTAGCAGAAGAAGGAAAGTTTTCTAAACAAATTTTTCTAAACAAAATTATTGGGAAATAATGCAGAAGCTGTTTTAAATAAGTACAGGCTCAAACGCCAGGATTTATGCCCTGAGGATATTGAAGAAGTTTGGATCTGTGCATCTGGATCGAAAATGTGTGACTCTAAATTTGAAAGAAGCATAAATGAGCTGCATGTGTGCAGACATGTTGCAGTGTATGTCTCGTGCAGCTGGAAGTGGATGTTTTCAGTGGATATAGATGTGACTGAAGTCTCTTTTGCTAATATATACAACAGAGCTAACTTTTCTAATACATGTATTCCATGTGGAATATTCATTCAAATAGCGAGATCAAGGATCAGCCATGGGCTAATTATAGCTTGATCTACAATATGAATTACAAAGTCTTGCATCTCTATAAATGGAGCACTAATGTGGAGTAAAACAGTTCTGGTTCATTAGACCTTAGACATATTTTACTCTCATTTTGCATTAGTGTAAATTCTTATATTTACTTTGTGCTCACTAATTCTAAGTCTCCGTTGTTCCTTGTGTAAAGTGCCACAGTTGACATGACTAGATTTGACTGTGTTCATGTCATTCAGGCCTTATACACGTATTGTGTTCATGTCATTCTGGTCTGGTCTGTCATAACCTCATGGAATTACGCCGATTTCTGTAGGATGAAGATTTGGCCGGCTGACTAAAGAACTAGCAAAATGAATGCAATACAAGAATTGAGAGTGAAACCAGAGCAAGTGAGAAGGAAAGGGAGTTCCAGAAAAAAAATATTACAAACTCGTTCTAGAAAAAATACCGCAAGCTCTTTCCTCATACACCAAGGGCACAATGCTTTCCATGGACTAATTACCTTACATGGCTAATAGCTCATAACTACCTATCTATGGGCATTTTTCTCCACCTCCTGTCTCATACCACTAGCCAAGCAGTCCCTTCCCCTTTTCCCAAACTCACACTTAATTGTATCCACCTTCTCCTCCTTATCAACATCAAAAGATGTATAAACCCACGACCAGTTCATAGGGAAATTACTGGTTAGTTTAGCTGACACTCCAAAAGCAAAATCAGTCCAAAGAAAACTGTGGTGTCAACAAGATTTATCATCATTGTGTCAGTAGCAGGACTGGCCCAGGACATATACAAGAGGCAAGATATTTGGAAAGGCTTTTGGGTATCCTAGATTCATAGATGTTTAGGGTCAGAAGAGACCTTAATAGATCATTGAGTTCGACCCCCTGCCCTGGGCTGGAAAGAGCACTGGGGTCAGATGACCCCAGCCAGGTGCTTGTCCAGTCTCCTCTTAAAGACCCCCAAGGTTGGGGAGAGCACCACCTCCCTTGGAAGCCCATTCAGGATTCTGTCGACCCTTACCATAAAGAAGTTCTTCCTGATGTCCAACCTAAATCTGCTCTCGGTCACTTTGTAGCCGTTGGTCCTAGTTACCCCAAGGGCTTCCCTGGTAAACAGAGCATCTCCTATTCCTTGCTGCTCCCCGCCCCCAATCAGATCACCTGATGAAAGATCTATTTTATGGCCAAAAGCTTGTCCAATGTGTGGTTCAACAAAAGATACCACAAAATGCCCTTGCCTCCTCCAACATCGTGTCACACTCTTTTCTTTTAGACCCCATCTTTTCTCCTCATGTTCTCTGGATTGAAAATGCTTCAGGGCAAGACTGGGGTAACAGTGGCAAAAGCATTCATAGTTGATTTAATTATGCTGTTACTGAAGTTCATACTAAAATTGCCATTAACGTACGTGGGAGTAGGGTTAGGTCAATGCCCTTTTTGAAAATTCAACCCACTTTCTTTAGATTGAGTGTAAAATGCCACGTGCTATTTCTACAACACAAAGGAAAGATAAACAAGTCCTCCCAGTTCATCTAAAGATGCATATATAAACCGATATTAAATCCAAGGTTAATGATTGCTTTCCCGCTTTATTGGATGCAGGGAGCACTTTCTGAGGAAAACCTTCAGTGAGTGCAATCAGTTTTCTTCATAGGCTCTCAAGAAATAGCAGCCAGTGGTTTTGATCATTTTAGACTGGGACATACTGCAAACACAATGTGAGGGAGGGCAAAGTTCTGGCTCTTTGAGTTTGCCGATAACAATCAAAAACCTTTTATTTATTTTTTTTCAAGGAGGAAAAAAAAAAAAAGGGAAATCATTTTGTATCCATAACAACCCTAATTTGACTTGGTCTTACAGAGAGAAGAAGTAGCTTCCCACTCATTAGCACTTTGTAGTGATCCATTCCCTGGCTGAGATGGAAGAAGCTTTAAATCATTTGGGGGAACGGTGAGGGAAAAAGAAAAAAGAAGCTTTTTGAACCCTGGAATGTAAATTTGCAGACAATTATTCATTATTAACTGCCTGAAGCATCACACCTCCCTCACCTTTGCTGGAACGTCTGAACATTAGGGTAAACAACACAATGCTGTCTTATCATAATGCGGTCTGCTTCACTGCAGCAAGAACTTGTCAGAAACAGATTGTGATGTTGACTTCTCAATAGGGGAAAAAAAGGGCCTAAATTAGACTTCTATAAAAAGAATATTGCATATTTATTTCCACAATAACACCAAGGAAAAACGTTAGTCAAGAAGCAAGCAATTGGGTGAATAAATAAGCTTGTCTTTGTTCTCATCAATTAAGTTATTACATCAGTTGGAAAACCAGTGAATTATAATACAGATGTTTAATGAAACACTGCTGTGCCTATAAGTCAAACTCCTATTTTGTGGTGTGATTTTGGCTGCATAGTTTTGTGTGTGTTAAACCGTATTTATTAGCTGATACCCATTATTATTTTGAGCAAGGTATAATTCAGTTGTCAGGCTCCAGCTCTGGAAAGGAGATTTAATCAGTGAGAGCCCGCTTTGCTGCTGAGCATAAAACAATGCGGGTTTCATGAAGCAATCACACCAGTGTGAAAAAATGGGATTAATTAGTATTGTACAAGAACAGGCAGCATGCTCATTAAAACCTTGTGAGCTGCCTCTTGATAAACTGCCACTTGATAGGGCCGCATTAATGTGACAAGGCAAAGACTTTATTTCCAAATCCTTTCTGATTATATCTCACTTTTAAGTTACCTGAATTGACTCTCCAAGGCTTTTGGAATACAAAGATCAAAATTGCAGCAAGAGATCCCCAAGACACCTGGACAAAGGAGCCATGCTCAGATAGCAAGGCTTCAAAAGACAACTTTTTTTTTTGAACTCCCATTCAAACATAAATCAATAGCTGTACAATGAGGCAGCTCCAAAGGTGGTAAATTTGCATTTACGCTCAGCAGGTTTGGCTGAAACTAATTTGACGATTGGCAACCACCTTAATGAATCCCATATACAAATTCTCTGCATATCTGTTTACCAATTACTTCATATGTTTGTAGATATATGAAGTCTTATGAATATTCGTGCAGCTGCAAATATGCTCTTAGGCAAGGGGAAAAAATAGGTAGGCACTCCTCTCTGCACATCTGTTTCATATACTGTAGGTTTCTGTGTGTCCAATGACAAACTTGTGGTTATATTTTTCTTTTTCTTTTTTTCATTCTTTCTTTAGAAATGTTTGCAATATAAAAATGTAGATTTCCACTAGTGGATTTGTTTCTACATGACAAAACCTAATAGGAGATATGCCTGACTAACAACAGTAAATGTTGGATAGGATGTATTTTTGATCTTGTGTGTTATTTTCCTCTAGGCATAATGTTTTATTCCTTCCTGAATTTGTAGCATTTCTGATGATTTACTTGCACACCAATCTTTCCTTTCATTTTTTCTTCTTGGCTCTTGTGAATTAGCAGCTACAATAAAATCAAATTTGAACTTTTAATAGTTAACCAAATCTATAGTCTGTTCCATGATGCAGAGGTGCTCCAAGATGCTGACATTGTATGTAAGGCAATTGTAATGCAATACAGTTATCTGTCAGCATGTATTTGTAGGTGTGGAAAATGCCACTCAGAGAACAAAGATCTCGTATTCCCTGAAGCTTTTCCCAACTATTTTATTTTTAAGCAAAAACATCTTGTTAAATCTCAACACCATATTAAATTAATGCTATCCACCATGAAGTCTGAGTATTCAGTTACCAATTATAGATTGTTTGCAATTGTACTTGTATAATTCCACTCAAAGCTACCAGTCCAAGGCTTCAGACTAAAGGCAAGGTACCTGAGCTGGCTAGATACGCATGAGCACAATACTTTACAAAGTGATGTGTTGCAATATTATTAATTTAAACCCTAAGATTTCATTGTTGTGATCTGGACTGCATGATGTAATGCAAGATGACAGCCATTGAATTAATAGAAAATGGGATTCATCTCTTGAAATTTCACACAAAATAGAAGCACGAGAGACAGACAAAATAGAGAGAGATGGATAGACAGACTGATAAATACCACTAATATTTTAAAATTTAAACTGAATGGGTGTGACAATTTTAAAGTACTAATGGTATTTATCAGCAGTGTGATGGCAGAGGAATCACTCGCGCAATCTCTCGTTGATTGCTTTGTTGAGCAAGTCAGTGAATATTTTACACTTTGTTTCTTTTATTTTAGCAAATGAACTGCCTGAAGCTAATGTAGTGTAAGTGGAAATTTCAAGCACCAATGTCTACTGCATGATTCAATAATAGAAACTTTCTTCGCTTCCCAGCTCTGTAGCATAGTCTAGTGGTAAACTCCCTGATCCCTTCAGGTAGTCACGTGGCTGATTTATAATCCTTTAGCCTTGGAAGAGGTTAGCTAGGTAGTTTAAATCATTGGTTTTCTCTAATGAACTGGGATCAGGGAGAGAGTATCACATTATAAAGGCTGTATTTGGTTTTTACTTATGCCCTACAGACCACTTCTCCACAGCTTTGGTTTTTTTTTTTATACTTATTTTTACCCAAAGTGCTATTTTACACAACTGTGTCCTTGAAAATAGAGTGAAATGAGCATTCTTTCTCCTTATTGTGCATGTTGGGGGAAAGTGGAATTAGAGGGGGAGGAGGGTTAAATCCAAGAATAAATACCAAGATACAATGTAAAAGTTTCTTATCTCGATGAAGAACTTTGACAGGACTAAATGCAGCTTCTGGTGATAGAAGCGGTGAATAAGAAAGAACTTGAAAGAATTTGAGTTTCACACCGGGACAGAAGTTGAAAACTGAGAGCCAGTGGACAATGCAGCCAGGTGGAAGGACAAAGACCTCTAAGTAAATGATCTTCTGGCACTGTAAGTAAGTAAGTGGACAGTTAGCCATGGAAGTTTTACAACACCTACCTGCCCTTCCGATGTCAGGCAATAGAGCCAAAGGTTTGAGTAGTAACTAGCAGCCACAGGGGCAGCAGAGAAAAATGACAGAGTCAAATCTTCAGGCTTCTAGCATATTGTGCTGGGTGCAGGAGGAGGAAGAGTCCTGGCTGTTTGTAACCACCTTTACTTTTGAAAAAAGTCAAGAAATAAAATTAAATATAATACTGTCCAAATTTGAGGAGTACTGAGTGATAAAAAAGAATGAGCCCCTTGAAAGACACAGATTTGATGTGCACAGGCAACAGAAGGAAGTATAGATTAGTAGGTTAGTGAACTAAAGGGAGTGAGTACGAACTGTCCTTCTGGGAACTTGACAGAATCTCTGATTAGAGATCAGATTATTTGTGGCATTGCAGACACTGCATTATAAGAAAGGCTATTGCCTGAGGGAGTCTTGTCCCTAGAAAAGACTGTCCAAATATGTAGGGCAGCAGGAACTGTGAAGGCCCAGGCTGCAGAGCACCAAAAGGGGTCATCCACACAGTAGGTGTGAAAGAAAGCCACCACACAGGGTAAAATTTTCCGTTTGTAAGGAAAGTGATAAATTATTCACCAATTGTGGAAGGCAAAATGACCCCCAAAGTTGTGTGGCATTTGGAAAGCTCTGTTCTAAGTGTAACGAAAGGAACCATTTTGCCATGTGCTGCAGACCCCAAACACAAGTGCATACACTTGAGAGCATACCACTATTTTAGATAGATATGGTAGAATCAAGCAAAATCAAGGAGAGGGGCTGGATTGTATCAATAGAAGTGCAAGGAACAATGATTTAGTTTAAATTGGACGCTGGAGCTGAAGTTAATATTATATAGAAAGTTAAAATTAAGACCAAAAGTAAGTCCAACAAACATCAAAATAACTGGCTATTTGGGAACAAGTATCCCAGTGAAAGGGAGATGTTTTGCTAACGTCCAATATAAATCAGAGCATAGAAACTCCCATTCATTGGTAACACCAATTTTAGGTCTGGTAGCTTGTGAGAAACCACTCTAGTTAAATGTGTGCTTGCAGTAGAGGAAGATATAACGTTGATGCCTCCTTATGACCCTTTTGGACATCGCAGCCCAAATCTGGACAGTTTTCTTAAGAAGAAACCAACTATTCCAAAACACAAGCAGCAACCATGTTCTTACAGGAAGAAATGTAGCTACAAACACAAATGCAAATATTATCTCACAGAATGAGGAAATCTCCCTCAGTAGTCTGAAACTCCTGAGTTTTGTGCTACCTGAAGAAGCACAGCTGCTAGAAATTCAGGTCAGTTGGATCCCAGGATAAAGACACAAGTCTATCAAAATTTGGGGTGAAAAGTTTCCCACCAAAAAACAAGTTGGAAAACTGGATCTGTTATTTTGCTGGTCTGAAAAAAAGTGAGTCCCAGAAACTTGTTAGAAGAGCTGCAAAAAAAACGGGGGCAGGACAGTAGGTGGTAAAGACTCACCTCAGAGTGAAGTGCTAGTAACCTGTCCTCTGGAGGTGGGTGTTGATTGATTTTTGTATTTGTTAATTGATTTTTGTACTTATTGTTAAGAGGGAAGCTGTGATGATAGAAGTTGTAATTTGGAGACATTCCTTTATTTGGAAGACCATGGAAATTGGGAGGTAGTTCCTCAGGTCAGGGCAGGTCAGTTAGAGAGATTAACAACTAGAAGCTGGCTTACTGCCTGACAAGACAGGTTGCCATTTAGTTCTTCTCATGCTTGTATGCCTGTCTTTACTGTATTGTGATCACTACATAGCTCTCACATATATGTGAAACCCTAGTACCAGTGCTTAGATAGTATTGAGGTGGGTATACTGGAAATGTTGAATTGATATTAGATGGGGTTTCATGGGTACAAATGCAAGCAGGCTTAGATCCAGCTTCTTAACTGAAAGCTTTTAAAAGCTTGGGGGGGAAACGTGTGACTAAAGGAACCCCCTAGACAGCTCAGGCTTGCTCAAGTAGCACTTACTTAGTAGATTACCATAGTTTGTGCTGACCTTTACAGCATGATGATATTTTCATGTAGATATATTCTTTTCAGCCAGTTATCTCCAATGGGTTCAGCAGGGATAGACTTTTCCTCCTCATCAGGCATGCAACCAATTTGTACTTGAAGGTGTATTATTTATGGCCATTGGAAGGATGAGATCTTTTCTCTTGCTAACAATATATGAATGACTTTCTCCTCCCTGGTTAAGTACAGACAGTCAGAAAGCACAAGGCTGAATGGATTCAATCTTTGCAGGTTAGTCTAAACTGCAGAGATAAAACTGAAGCATAAGTGAACAGAGATTTACCTTTGATTTAGGAAATGCAGCCACAAGCCTGCAGTGCCAGAAGCCAGGGGGCACTAGAGAATGGCTCTCTGGCTGTGTGTTCACTTCCTCTTCCTGCTGCCCCAGAGGTCTATGAGATGTGCAGTCCAGAATTACAGCAGCAGGACGATGTGGTGTTGCTCATCACTTCCTCTTCCTGCTTCCAGGCACCTGTGGGATTTGTAGTCCACAGTTGCAGCCAGCAGTAAGTTTGAGTGGGGGAAGGGGTGTTTACCCCCCACCCTGGCCCCAGACCCCAGCTGCGGTTTGCTGGGGGGTCAGGCAGTCCCTGACCCCCATGGTAGACTGGGCTGCATCCCCAGCTGGGCTTGTCAGCCAGGCCTCGCTACTCCAGCTACAGAGGAGAGGGGTGGGGCCAACCCTGCTCTCTGGAGCAGACAGCACAGCCCAGGGCTCCAAAGCATGCTGGGATGTTGGGGGACTGTGATTGAACTTGAACCAGGAAGGGGTTTGGGACAGAATTTTCATAACCCGGCTTGACCCAAATCTACTACGTTCAACCAGATCTATCTTAAACCAGATTCAGCTATTTTGAAACTGGTTTATGTGCAGTGAACTTCTGTTCTGTTACAGGTTTAAGCCAGTTTCTGATCACTTAAACTGCTTTATATGTAATGTCTGTCCCTAGCCCCTGTGTCCCTTAGTACCTTAATGATGTGAGAGACTCTTATTGCATGCTCATGTGGGTCTGGCTATTTCAAAGCCACAGAACAACTAGTCCAGTTTTTGGCAGCAATAAAAGTAAATTATTCCTATCATCTTCCACAATTCCGAATGTGTATTTCCCAAGGACTTTCGGTGGCAAGCGACCTGTGTTCTAGACTGGTGATCTGATGTTTACAAATAAACCAGTTGGCTGCATCCAGAAGGAAATGTAAATTGAAAATGTGAGGCAACTTTAAAGTATTACTTGTATTTACCCCATGGTTTTCTCAGTAGAAGAACACAATATTTGATCTCTTCTAGTGGTTCCTTAATTTCTGTTTCAGTGTTGGTAGAAAACCAGATACATGAAACATTGGAAGTGTCATCATTGGGAGGATCAACAAGAGCCATTATTAAGCAGCTTTCTCTGTATGACTGAGGAGGGAGGTTGCCTAGTCGTGCACTATTTTTTCAGAGTTGTGCCAGATCCAGCACATTGGGAATGTAAATATTTTTTTCATATCTCAACTCCCAGTTGAAATGTACCCTCAATTAATTCAGGATAGAGATGGTGGCCAGGAAGTTGAGGTCTTTTGCCTGCCTGCCTGCCTGCATGCATCCCATATCTGGAATAGATCATGAGATAAAATATCTGTTCCCTACAAACTGCTGGGGAACAGCCTGGCGAGGAGATTTGACTCCTTCCATGCCTCTGATGCAGCTAGACAAAGGTAGAGGTCACTGTTGAGGTCACTCAGTGCAGCAGGCATCACAGAGCATTGGAGAGACCCTGCTCTTTTGTAACTCCTTTCTGTCCCCTGATGCCAACCTTCAGCAAGAAAGCTGTAGGGTTTGAAAAGCTGCTACTTCTCACATATGGCTATATAATGTGATTAGTTAGCATACAAACATAAGAGGACATGATATATTTCCTAACTTCCAGCACTCATGCTCCATCTAAGACAGTTTGGCCTCTCGTGTGGTGGAGAGAAATATTTCAATGACTAACAGAAGCCAGAAAGAGCCCTCAGGTTTTTCAGATTCAGAGTCATAAGTGGACATCCTATTACCATCAGGAATAGCAGCTTTGGTTTTCACAGAACACATCAAATTCTCACTTTGAGGTAGTGAAATCATCATTCGATCCCAGAGCGTGTGGGTCTTTGTGTTACTGGGATTTGCTTTTGTTATAAAAATGTTATGTGGCATTATATGTGTGGCTAATGTATGTTGAATTACATGCTGCTAACTATAGCTTGGGCATCATCCAGTTCATTTCTAAACAGCAAACGTGATATTACCTTTGGGGAGATAGCAAGGATGATTCAAGATATTTTGGAGCAAAACAGCAAATGGCACTTACAGGGAGAGTAAAAAGGAGGGACTGGGATGTATTGTGGCAATATCTGGAGGCTACAGTTAAAGAGCTCCACTGTTCCTTGGTTTTGCTTGCAGCACAACCTGTTAGGTGTGTTTTTGGGGGGTGTCTATGTCACAGTTCATATGAATGTATGTGAGGCTTGGAAAAGTTACTGCCCACTCCACTTTGCTAGTTGTCTGTGGGACTCATGGATGTATATACCCAAATTATCATGAACATGTACAACCCTAAACACAAAATCAACTTGCTTACTCTTTACCATAGTGACTACAACTGTAGACATTGAAAGACATTTACTGTATTTTTTCTCACTCTTCAAACAATACACATGCTTCACGTGAAATGGACTGAGTCAGAAGCTGCAAAACTGACTGGTCTATAGACTGAATCTGAACCTTCAAAATGTCCTTTCTTCTGAAGATTCCCTGGCAACCAGAATGAATTCTACTCTTCAGTTTCCTCTGTGCAAAAATGACGTTTATTTCCTACATATGGGGACTTCTTCCCATCTTTAACTTTCTCTGGGCTGGATGAAAGATGTGAGAGCCTGAAAGCTTGCAGAAAAAGATCATTTTTTTGCGTGTTCTTGGTCTAATAAAAGGTATCGTCTCTGACCCAAGAGTTCTAGATTTCTGCACTAAATAACCCTAACATTGAGCAAAAAACCAAAGCTTTCTTTCTTTGGAGGGCCAGGACTTCAGAGCACAATGTATGGGAAGGGAGGTGGATGATGTGAATTGTCTTTTCCACCTCCGACTTTTCAGCCTTAAGAATCTCGTTGTCTTTGAAGCTATGCAGATACCTCACCTACCCTCCATGTTTCACTGCATCTAACAAATGAAAAGTGCATGGTACAACAAGAGACTCTTCAAACCCTTGCCCAAAATAGGCAGCAAAACACTTAGCTGGTGGAAAGGTTGATGGAAGGGTTGCTCAGCCAGATTTTGAGAGTAGAAATGTCCCTCTTCCCTCAGGTTTTCTGTGCAAGCCAATGAGAGAAGAGCGAGTGATGCAGGCAACCTAGAAAAGGGGAGGAGCTGAGCAAAGTACTTCCACATGGTCTCCGTTGCTATAGAAACCACTTCTTTTGTCTGCATGTGCAGCTGCTTCATTTATAATCCAGCTCTCAGGTAAGGCATCTTGTATCGTGACATTCTGAAAATAAATAAAAAAAAGATGAAGGCAAACAAATTAACAAAGGCACGAACACAGGTAAAATCTAAGCAGGCAAAATCGGGGGCTTTTCCCCTCTTGCAAGGTGCACCGATGTACTCGCCCTGCTGCATATTTGTCTATATAAACTTGTCATGGAATGTAACTATAATATCTTTGACTTCCAGCTGAGCTTCTACAATCCAGGTCACAATCATTTGAATAATACAATCTCCTTGCAAGGCTCAGACCAAAAGAAAAAAAAAAAAAACTATTTATTTTGTATGAACAATTGAATTTCCTGATGGTTTTGTCAGGAAGAGCTTTACAGTTGCTCCTTTTTTCTTTTTTTTCCTCCCCTCTTCTTTACCAATGTGACTCTAAAAATATGAATGTAGAGCTTTCATGTACTGTCTTTGATGGACCACTTCTCTTTCTGTTTGTCTGATGATATCTCCTCTGATTGTCATAAAGGAACTACAGTTGCTAGCTCGTGAAATGCCAAATAATCCCCTAAATTTACACATTAAAACAAACTCCCATTATGGTTTTCGTGGAAAGGATGCTAGAGGAGCCCAAACAGATAAACTTGCTGGCTTGTAATCACTCTTTAATTTGCGGTAGATATCACAGGTGGTATTCCCCACCCTATTATTGAAGCAAAATCATATTGTAATGTCAAAAAAAGGGGAAAAAAACAATAGCTATTTACATGAATAGCAATCATCTGCATTTCTATATTGACCCTATCTTGAACAGGAGGACATGAACTGTCATCCTTAATGCTTCGGGGTGTAAGAGAAGTTCCAGCTGGTAGCAGAAAGAAATTTCTCCCTTTGGATAGTTGTGGAATTAGGTATGTTATGAGGGTTGTCCATTTATTTCTGGAACTTCAACTATTAGCCAGTGTCAATAAAATATGCTTTTCATAAACCGTGGTCACTCATCTGAAGAAGTATAATATGTTTCTAGCATTTTTAGGAATAATAAATCAAAAAAAAAAGTCTGCAGCAATAACATTACCTCGCTGACAACAGTGAACGAATTTAAGGACTTGGATATGAATATCCAAATGTCAGACCAAGCCTGGGATAATATTTACAACAGTTGTTTTAAAAAAAAATCACCTGATGATTAAGGTCTTCTCTAACAGCAAAACTGTATTGCACATTTCCTGGACTGGAAGCAGAATTTGCCCTGCCAGTATTTTGAATAATGATAAGGGGATGGTGATGTAATATATATTCTGGAACACTTTGTCCACATGTTATCGGAATGCCCACAATGTAAGAGTTATGGGAAATATATCATCATCCCTAGACTAGAGTTTATGCAGAATATTACTCTGCCATGGGATCCCTTTATCTACATTCTAGATAGCCTGACAATGACTCCCCAAATGCTTCAAGCCAATTTAAAAAAGGAAAGTAAGAGCTCTCTAATAGCCAAAGTTATTACTACTAAAGTGTAAATCAATGCTGTGTACATTCCAAGAAGGAAGTGTGGGTCTGAGTGAGCTTCGTCTTAATGGGAAAAGTGTTTTAGATGCATTCTCCATGTGTGGGGCCAGATTTTACACACATGGTGGCAGAGCCTGCATTCAGATGTACCTGTGTCTCCCCTGTTGACTTCAATGCGCGGTTAGAGTAACATCTGACATATGACTTAGACTGCTTGCCTTCTGCAGTTGCACATGCCCAGTTATATTCTGCTATTATGAATTGGTCTTATTAGTTTCAGCAGTTTAGTTTTAGCTGATACAGTAGGTTACGTAGACAGCAAATGCATAAGGAACTGGTAGGGAAAAGAATAGGGGTATCTACCTCATCTGTAGCCCCTTTCTGACCCCATGCCAGTATCCGTTTCAGGGAGTCTCCAACCACGGGTAGGTAGTCCCTGCCAGCACCATGCCCATATCTCCTCCCAGCCACCTTGTATCCAGCTACACTTCCACTAGCAGGTAGTAGATGCCCCTATACTGCTTAAAGGTATCCCGAACTAGAAAAACAGAATCAGGTATGGTAGTCATTGCCTACCCTTCTGCCAGACTGGATTTTGAGAGATTATCAGTTGGAGTCTAGTTCTTGATATGAACCTCAAATCTTTGACACATCCCTAATTATCCAGAGTTGATACGGCATTGAAGAAGGCTTGGTTTGGGGGGGGGGGGGTGTTATTAACAATATAAAGAAGTGATAAAGGAATCTGACCCCTGCCCATGTCATGAGCAATGTCACTTTTTACTAAGGTGACTGGCACTACCTATAGGCTCATAAATGCCAGTTCTAATTCAAATGATTATTTTCTAATAAAGTTCAGTTTTTTTGTGGTGAAAAGCAAAAAGTGTGGTGAATCTCTGTAAAATGCAGGTTTAAAGGGCTGGGCTCTGCTTTTGGAAGTTGCCACGAACAATACAGCTTCAGGTATATTAAATGAAAGGTTAACAAAAATTTGCAGGTAGAGAGATTCCCCAAAGTACTGGCAACTTTTGAAAATGCAGGTCAAATGCCATAATAAAATAAGAAGCAGAAGCAACAGCAGAGTTGTTTCAAGAGGCAATCACGGTCTGGTTAGAGATGTTGATTTGTTGTTGAGTTCAGGCGGACAAAGTTTCTAAGAGTCTGGCTAGGTTTTTTTATTTACTTATGACAATAGGAAAATAGGCATGAGATCAAAAGGTCATATATCAGTGCTTGTCACGGCTGGACAATTGTTCCTCGTTTACCCTGGGTGGGTTTCTGTTTTGTAAGATGGACTCAATTCACAGCTGTAGCTGCTAGAGGGTGTATATCACACCCATGGGGCAGCTGCTCTCTATTAGCAGCTCATCCATAGGAGGGCAGCTTTAAACTTTGGTCAGGAGTCCCAAGAAATGGCAACTGGAAACCGTATAAGGTCATCTCTCAAGTGCAATGACTCCCCGTGCTTCTGGAACCGGCCCTGGCCTTCTGGAGAGAGCCAGTGAGCAGCTTGTGGTTACATCTGCTCTGTGATGACTTTGTCAGTGACACTCAGAAATGTCTGGTATTAACCACCACCTGTGAGAGGATACAGGATTAGATGGACAACTGCTCTGATCCAGGATGACAGTTCCCATGTTTCTGTGAATTCGGCCCATTATCCTTCTGCTTGGCTTCATTTGTTCAAGGTGATCAAACAAGGTTCCCGTTCCATGCCTATTTGCACTATTGTAACCCCACTGCTTATTGCATTGCCCGCTGTTATCAGCAGCTATTACCCCAGACCCATAGAGGATGGAGGAGCCTGAAAGCTGCAAGTTAATGAAGAATATAGAGATCACTCCTACTCACTGTGCAAGGGATAGGGATCCAGGCCAGAAAATGTTACAGTGGAAGATTGTTGCCAAGTGCCAGAAAAGCCATCTAGGCTAATACATTGTGCAGCTTTATTGCCCTTGTTGTTAGTCTTAAAGTCTTAGTCATTTTCCTGCCCTGTAATCTTGTACCAATGTCCTTTAAAATTCCAAACCGTTCTATTTAAAAGCATTTCCATTCTATATGATTAGCAGCTATTGTGAGTGATCTCTATTAAGGACTTGCTGCTCAATTTCAGATATTTTTGTGGTGCTTTTGGTGGGCCATGCTGGAATAAATTAAGTCTATTTTTCCCCTGATTGCCTTACTGGATCTCTTTGTAACTTCACCTTGTATTCCTTTTCTGTTCAATACTTTTCAAAGTACTGAGAGTTTAAAGAGGTACAATAAATCCCAGATCAGTTTTTAATGACCATGGTAAGCCTGCTTGTAATATGTCAGTAAGCTGAGCCTAAAAGCCAATGGGGAATAGGCCATTTCTGCCTTAGTAATTGCCTCCACAGAAAGATTTATAATGTCATTATCTGAATCTACAAGAAATAACTCATAGAGCTGAAATACCCTAAAAAAATATTACAATTCTCTTAAAATCTAGTCATTCATAAATGTTAAATCATAAAACTTTTCTCAAGATGTTTTATGTTAAAAATAAAACCCAGTAAAAATATAAATGTACTTTTCTTAATCAGATTCTTCATTCTTTATGTATCTGTTTTCAATGCTGTAGTTTGTTGGGCAGAAGAATGGTGCAGCGAACTGCTCAGATCTAGCACTGCGCTTTTGAAAGCACAAATGAGGACTGAAAAACCACAGAGAGGAAGAACATTCCCAGTCATTTTTCTTTATCTATGTATGATTCCAGGGGGAAGAGGGTTAGTTAGCACTGCAATAAAATTAATTTTAGCAATAAAAATCACTTCCCCCCATCCCCCATTTTCCTATGAAAAACCACACTAAACGTCCTGATAAATGTACTGCAGTGCTGTTTAAGCCATTTCATCCAGCTTCCTTTGCCCTTAGCATTCCCCAATCAGAAGATATCATTCATTTCTTTCAAAAAAGCAGGAAATGTACTCTTCAATTTGTCTGGTGTTTAATAACGTGCTAGAATTGCCATAGCTACCTTCATCTTCTGATGCTTTAATACAGTGCAAGATTTATACTAATTTCAGCTACACTATATTCTTCAGAATAGAAAACTATTACACTTAAAAGGCCATTCTTGATGTATTTTTCATATATTTTTAAATAGTAAGCTCCTAGAAATTTGAATGTGAAATCCACTTTGCTAAAGAGAGAGGGGTTTTTTTTTTCCCTCCATCTTGTGTGCATGGTCTGTTGTTGTAAGGATGCTCATTAGCCCTGAGTTTCTAGAAGTCTTTATTTGTTTCTTTTTATTTCATTGTTATAGAAATCTGGCCCTTAATGAAGTTCTGTTGTTCAAAATACATACGAGGAACAATAATATTGAAGACTCTCTGGCACTGGTTTTTTTAAGTTCACTGGCTCCCTGGCCATTGTGTCAAATGGAAAGCTTCACACTGGCTCCAGTAGGCTCTGGATGACCCTTTGTGCATCATAACCATGTTCTGTTGTTCCTGGCTCTTCGAGTTGGTCTGTTGGGCTTCTGCAGAGCTCGTGGCAGCAGCATCCAGCTTTCTGATTTCCTCCCCAGTCCTGTTCAGTGTGCACCAAACCTAGAAATGGAGCGATGAAGCTGCTCTGAGGACACCTCCCACTCCCACTGTAAATGAGATCTGTCTCCTCCAGAGTGGCAGTGGCAGTAGGCACCCATCATGACTTCATCCCTGGGGTTGGTTTGAGAGCAGTGTTCCCAAAGGTGCTTCTTAAGGGGCACGGATATGCCCTTCAGGTCCAATCCTGCTGTCATTTACTTCAGTGAGTTGATTGACTTGATATCAACAGTGTCCTTGGACTGGAAGATATTGAAGCTAACACCCTACTGAAATCCCAGCCCCGCTGGACTGAATGAGAGCCTTGCCATTGACTTCAGGAGGAGGATCAAGATTGCTCCCCAGATCCTATACAACTCAGAATATAGTCAGCTCTCAGTAAATAATAAATAATTATTTATTCATTATTATTGAGCATTACAAACTTTTAAGTTCTTTACTTCAAAGAAATTGGCTCCAGACAATGGAAGTTAGCTCCCATTCTGGGCACTCAGGCCTTTGGCAATGTCCCCCGAGCCTAATGTATCTGTGCAAAGAATATTGAAAAGTTTTTATTTCCTGAGTTTCATGATGATCTACAAATAAAGATGCACATCTGGATGTGTATGCAATTTCCATCAGCATGAGTGGGAGCTGTGCATGTGCACAGAGAGGAAAATACCTGTTAATATACTTTTCATTTATCTCAGTTCTGAGCTTAATAGCTGGACTTTGAAACCTTCAGAGGATTTTCCCCGATTCCTGAAGCAGTGTGATGCGCACTTTTCAATATCAAGAAGCCTAATGATTTTAGGAAACTAATGGAATTGAAATTTTGGAGCTGGCTGTCTGAAAATGATGTTTGAAGGAAAAGAAAACAACACGTCTTCTTTTATGAAAGCCTATTTCCTTTAAAAGCTGCTGCACACTGAGTGGAGTCAGATTTATAATTTGAAGTAAACTTGATGCATTGTTGATCATTAGCTTTTAAAGCCTAATCTGGATTGAGTTCAGAGCATAGCAACAAAAATAAAAATCCTTCCAGTGAACCTAAAACCCTGTGAAGGAATTGCAGTCAATGCAAGATGACAGAATAGAGTGAGCCATCTTGGGTCACAGCCTTAAATGGAGGTACAAATTTGCTTTCATCAGGATTGTTGATAATAGGATTGAAGTCGAGAGAACCTAAACCACACAGTGAGGGATGAAAGAATATCAAAATATCCTACTGCTCCTTCTGCTAGAAAAACCCATCCTGTAAGATCAGGGCTAAATAACAAATTGAGGTTGGCCAGGATTAGTCACTGGTTATTCACTTTGTGCCATGCTTTTTCACCATTGTACGTAGCAAATGTTTGCTGACAGGCTAACTAGGAATAATAGAAGGATAAAAGGCTATGGTGACATACTAAGTGTTACAATTGTTATTCCTGTCCTCTAAATGTGGTTTACCTTTGATGGTGACAGAGGTGACTAGACTAGGAGCCTAGGCAACTAGGGAGATGAGCAGTTTCAGGCTATATATGTTACAAAAATACCAGTAGCTACATACCAAGGCCACAGTCCTGCAAAAATACCCACCTACATGAAGTCCCATTGAAGTTAATGAGACACTACATGTGTGAAAGAGTCTGCGTGGATTTATCTTTTTGCAGCATAGGAGCATGAATTATGAAGACCAGCACATTGGCTATGTTTGTTCTTTTTCCTCTTGTGAAAATGTCCATTGATTAGTGGCTGTTTCATCTTTCTTATATAAAACGGACATGTCTACCACTAAACAAGATTATGTGGAACGATTTTACCTTTGAAAGGGGTTAATAATCGCTTTCTACATCACAACATATATCTCACTCTCTCTTGCCATGCAAATCGGGACCTGATCCTGCAACCAGCTCCATGTACACAGGACTTTGCACCCGTAAGAAGTTATTTGTATGCAGGGAGCCGCAGATGATTGTCTCCTGCTTCATTTGGTACAAATGAGAAAGATCTTATCGCATACTGTGGCACCATCCAAGAACTGACCCACCGCCATACTAAAAAGCCCTCAGGAAGAATGGCAGTTCACCAGGCCACAGTATGAGCGAGAAAACCATGCAAATTTTAACATGATGATGATAATGGTTTTTAAGGGATAAGACAACTTTTCAAGTAAAAACAATTTTTTAATCTCCCAACCCCTCCCCACAAATACAAGGAATAAATTAGGAAATTGCATCACTTGGTGTTCTGAGAAAGTGAATTTGTCTTTATGGCTGGGGTAATTACTGGTGAGAAATCTCTTGATGAGAGATCCTTGAGTAGTGGAAAATGGACCCGAAGAACTAATAAAAACACAGTCAATTGCTGTTGGATTTATCTGAAGAGGATGTTTCCAGAAGGGAGACAGCTAGGAAAAATTATGATGCTTGTAGCATATATTCAAGCTTAGAAAGAAAGCTAAAGTGAGAGACGTTAGGAGGGACAAAGCAGGTGGTATAGTGAGTGCAGGGAGTGTGTTCATAATCCTTCTTCCATTTTATTTCATTTTATAAAGAGTTAGCAATTCTATTTTATGCTTATGGTCTCTAGTGAAAATGGCTGTTGAAACGTGTAAGAGACTGTTTTTAATTTAGCTTAAGCTTAATTGATATTTGGAAAATACAGATTTTTTTTTTAATGCAGATGAAGGTCTATATTTTTAATCAACCCTCCAATTTTACATGCCTCCTTTTGCATTCACAGTTGACTGCTCCCACAAAACTCAGCTTGGATAAATGGTTCTGATTTTGGCCCATGTGTAACATGCTAATGAAATATAAGCATATGAGTCGAGATAAAAAATATGTACATTTAAGAGGAGAATTCAGAGAACAGAAAACTCAGAATATACCAAGACAGCACAGTGAGTGAATCTGTCATACATATAAATCAGCTACACTCTCTCTGCATTTCTAATTGTCTCCCTAAAAAGGTTTTAGTCAACCCCTTAAAATGATGATCATACAAATGCATTTTTCTGTCGCCTGTTTGCTTTTAGTTATGCAAATTTGTTCAAGAGCAATGATGTACTTGAAATGCTCTAAAAATTTTTAAAACCTACACGTATTTGTGAGAGAATGTAAAAAGTTAATGCACACCAATCGCGTTTGGGATTGTACTAATTTCAGGGGTCCTTAAATAACACAATCTTTCCCTTGAAATGGAGAGCAGGGCAAAATCTTTTCTTAAGAGATACTTGTAAGTGCTACTTTATAGTCTTTGTTAATGCATTTTCTGTTAGGTTGCTGTGTCTGTGGTGGGAAATTGTTCTGCATGGGACTGCAAAGGCATATATTAGTTGTTTTAGTGTAGTCAATATATTTAAGTCCCCCCTTCCCCCCGCCCCTTTTACATTAGGATTTCATTTATTTTTATATCCTCCTCTATTGGTAGGTTAGCACTTAGGGTCAGAGAAGGCACAATAAAAAGGGCCACCAACGTTTGCTGTTTTTAATGTTGAATTTCGACACCGGCATAAGTCACCAACTCCAACAATGACTGGAAATTGTTAGCATCGGATGATCAGTTTGCTGGCCTGTGTGTGAAGGGTCTCAGGGTAATTTGAATGCAAGGTGCTGAACCCGGGAATCTAGACACATGGTTTCTCAAGCTGGGTTAAAAATGCTAGTTGTTTTTCTTTTTTTTAAAAAAGACTTCATTTCAGTGAAAAGTCCTGTAAACACATGGTTTTCTAAATTAATTTCAGTAAAAGAAAGTTAGAATTTTTTACCAAAATTCATATTCCACCAATATTAACCTTTCTTTAATTAAAGCTTTAATAGTTTTACAGACATTATTCTTTATTCTTTTTTTTACCAAAGACTTAGGAAAATTGGAGTAAAAAAAACTTTAAAATGTTTTTTTTTTTTTTCCTTGAAAAGACATTCTCTTGGCTGTTGAAAAAATATTACAACCTACTGTACCAGTTTCTACTCCAGTTCTAAAACTAGCATGGTATATGATTTCTGGACAGGTCACTTCATTACTGCATTTTGTTTTGTCTAGTTAGAGTAAAGGCCCAAATTTGTAAGGGTCTCTAGTAGGGCTGTATGAAGCTTCAGTCCCTGATTCAATTTGGTGGCGATTCGGCCCAATTTGGTGGTCGAATCTCCGAATCTGAATCCAACCAGAGGACCCTTTAATCTCTGAATCAATCTGGAGAGATACCATGCACATGGAGGCCTCCCCCACCCCCGCCACCCCATGCTCTCCTGTGGGATGCTCCATCTGCACCAGCGTTGCAGCGTTGGTACCTTGAGGTATGTAGAAAAAAACTTTTAAGGCTGTGTCTATGTCCGAATCGCTGAGTCTCCGAATCACCATTGAAACTTCAGATTCAGATTTGGCTGAATCAAATCGGGGACAATAATTCAAATCAACGAATTGACTCACTGTCCCTGATTTGGGCCAAATCCAAATCTGAATCGAATAGGGCCCGCTTCACACACCCCTAATCTCTAGAGGGAACTCTAGTGCCATGCTGTTCAACATTGCAGCATCTCACATTTAGGCTCCTGATGTTGTTATGGGCACCTTGGAAAGGACCCCAGAAACTGGCATGATGAATGGGGAGCTGTCCAAATCAGCTAGTAGGAAACCTTGAGGACAGAGTTGTGTCTTAAATCCCCATTTGTGGACTTAAGTAATTTAGTGTTACTGGGAGGGATCTCTCTAAGGTCCCCTCTACACCTTATGTGTATTATACAATTACCTAGTTAACTGAACAATTCATTTAGACTGGCTACATGTGCAAATTAACTATCATGCCTTTAAAAAGTCCAACCAAGCTATAAAATTAGAGGTAGGAAATGTGTAATAACTTTATAGCTGGTTTCTGGCCACCTTTAATATGAACATGTAGCGCAGCTATGCCCCTGCAGCTGGGAGTCCCAACAGCTGGTGAGACTCCCAGCCATGGCAGCCCATGGGGAGCTGATCACCTGTGGGACGCGCAGCTGTGGGAGCTTGCTACTGGTAGGCCGGTGCAGAGGTCAGTCCTTTCTCGATGATGTGATGCCCTGCTGTTTATACAAGAGCACTCATTTTGTTGGGGCAAGGAAACCCTGGATTCACTTTCTGCCTGTACCTGGAAGGATACAAACATACCTTTCCCACCTTCCAGAGGACTGCCCTACCCACATGCTATATAGACTGTTATACAGAAGAAAAGAACTACTCCTCTTCTGTTGAAGCTGTTCTCCTTGGGATGGAGCAATTAAAGATTTATTGGGCATGAGGACGAGAGAAAAGGAACGTGACTGTCCAGTCTGGTAGTTTAGGCAGTAACCTAGAAGGAAGACTTGATTTCCAGTTCCTGCTCCAAGAACCATTCATGTAGTTTACATTAAAAAGTCATTGATTGAAATGCATGAACAGTCATAGATTCATAGTTGGTAGGGTCGGAAGGGACCTGAGCAGATCATTTAGTCTGACCTCCTGCCATGGGTAGGAAAGGATGGAGGGGTCAAACGACATCCTTTCCTGCCCATGCCCATGCCCATGCCCATGCCCATGCCCATGCCCTGTCCTTGGAGACTGAAGAGTTACACTCATCAGAGCAGAGACTGAAGAGTTACACTCATCCTTTCTCTCTGGCCCAAAGAATCTTTAAATACTCTGTGCAAAATGGAAGATTTTCAGTAGTGTTGGTTGAGAGAGTCCTAAACTCCCAATTAATCTATAGTCTAGTAGTTACAGTAGTCACACAGGAGGTGGAAGACATAAATTCGAATCCTCTCAGAAATTAAATTCATACCACTGGTTTTAGTACTGATTCAAATTAATAATAAAGGGTATGGACAACTCTTCTTCTCCAGCCTTGACCTGAAGCAAAGTGGTTCCCACTGCCACATGTGTGTGTGTAGCCCCGTTTACTAGGTATGAGGTGGCTGCCTTTACAGTATGTCTTATAAGATGTCACCCATCAGGTGACATAATTTTTTTAAATTCAATAAAAGCTACCTTAATTCTGAATGAGTATCCATGCAGAGATTAACTAATTCCCCCTAAAAAGTTAATTTACATTCATTTTCCCAAGTTAGAGCAGGTGGACACAAGCAGAACACAGCCAGCCAGCAAACATTCACATGGAAAAAAGAGAATATCACAGCATGATTTTACCCACAATAGGACATGTCATTATCATATTATCCTGAGCATGGGTGCTTTTAGGTTAGAAATGAGACCTACAGTCACTCTTTTAGACTGGTTTTGCACAGTTCTGATTTCCATGGAATCAGAGCAATTAAGACTAATGCAACATGGTAGTCAAATTAGGGCCAAAACCTCAGCCCTGAAGGGTTAAGTCCATATTCTATAAGGAAATGAAGGGTCCTTGCATTGCTTTGGCTTCTGTTGTACTTTTGCTTTGGTTTAATGAGAACGTCAGTTCATCTGGCAACTTCCACAAACACTAAATTAACACAAAAATGGGTAGAAGGATGTGAAAATTAAAGCTGTGAATGATACAGTAATTTTCCAGAGCCCTGCAATGCCTTAATCCACCACAGAGGTTGGTGTGGCTGTCTGTACATAGTATTTGGCTCATAGTTTGCTAGACCGTTTAAACTGGGTGACCTAACATTCAGGAGGTGCCTTATCCTGAGTGCTCTGATTTACAGCAGTGTGGAGATGATAAAAAAGTCACTCATTATAAAAGTATCTTTTATTATAATTTTGGTATAGTTAGTAGGTATCACCTTAGAAGTGATGTATGGGTCTTGGCTCTTCTCCCAAGTTGTCAGATCACAGATGCTGGCTGGTAGATTTGTACTGAATTAAAAGAGGCTTTACACAGCTCTGTAGTCTCTCTCTCTCTCTCTCTCTCTCTCTCTCTCTCATAGACACATACACCACAAATAAGGAAAACAGTAGATTCCAGAGAAAAGGGGAGGAACAGAAAACCTGGATTTCACTCTAAACTATCAACTCACTGTATGATCTTGAGCAAGTTATTTCACTTCTCTGTTTTGCTATGGTTGTAATAACCAACATTCACTTTCTATGAGATATTATAGGATCTCTTTCTGGAAAACACTGTACAAGGGCTAGGCAGTTGGTAATCACATGCTTTGATTCATCAGACATTATGAGCCTTTTTATCATCCTGAAACTTGTCCACACAGCAGTGCCTAGAGAAGAGACTACAAGTTAGCTCAGATTCTCCTCCATCTATCACTGATGCAGAGGTAGATGGCCTACAAACAAGCATATATGTAGGCCACATATGCATATATGTCCCAGGCTTTGGATCTTTCAGGGCACCTATACGTGTGCTCTGTCACGTTCTGATTAGAAAGCATCAGAGCAGACTTGGTTAATCGACTGTGCTAGAGCATCTAAGCAGAACCCTCCAGCATGCTGCAGCATCTTGTGTATTCAGCGCCCCTGTATTTCAAAATGGAGGCAGAGGTGCTTTAACTAAAGCTCATCAAATGAGCTTTAGTTAAAGCACCCCTGCCACCATTTTGAAATGCAGGACACTGAATACACAAGAGCCTGTGGGTGTTTTAATTAGAGCGGCTCCTGAGAGCCGCTGTAATTAAAACACCTTCCCCACCCCTACCTTGGAGCACATGTACGAATGCCCTTTGATGTCTGGTTGTAGACCAGTGTTTTCTAAATTATAGGTCATCTTCATCATTCCATGAGTGGCTGCGTTTCTGCCTCTGGTTCACAAGTAGCATGTCTGTAGGATGCTCGTCACTGAGTTGTTGCTTGTTAGGAGTAAAAATGATCATTATGGAGGAAGCTGATACTTTCAAATAGCATGCAAGTGAAGTCTGCGGTATATACAGCCGTATTTGGCTTCCAGCAAACCTGGTCCCTGTGTAGTATAATATAACAGATAAACCAGACAGGCCACCCAAATAGTCTGATTCATTGTGGGATAGTAGCATGACAACTCCTTGAACCATTAGGGGGTATTGTATATGTGATACCATTCCATGTTGTCACTACACTGGTGGGAACTGGAGTAGAAGTGGTAGTTAGACTTATCTACTAAGTCTGTGAAACTGTTATCTGAAGCAAGTCTGATCCAGATTGACTAGAAGTTATTGGAAGCATTTTTGCCCCGTCTTTGACAAGCAATCTAGAAGGAGCAACAAATTAGTTGTGCAAATTTCACTAGCACAGACAAGATCTAAGGACAGCCAAGAGGACAGAAGTAAGTTTATATGATAAGTGGGTTTGAATCTGGGTACTGGAAAAGGTCTTGTATCAAGAAACATCCTTAAATAAACAGTTTTGTAACAGAATCAATGCTTTTAACTCATCTTCTCTTTGGACTTGAAGGCTGCAGCCAACCCTATAACACTGTCTTTAAGTAAGATACTGCTTTTCTAGCAGAACAAAAGGACCATTAATGACACCAATTAACCAGTGTAATTCTCATTTACACCTCTTTATTACCTTCCACATACAGTATGCAATACATTATACATCCCATTAATTGTTAACATACATGCAAGTCAAGAGCTTTTATTATAGAGGGTCATCTATCATTGATACAGAGATATGGTCATGTTATAGCTGAGCTCACTAGAACTGCTGTAGTGAGTCACAAAACTAATTGTGTAACTATGGCTTTTACAAGTGCTGGGCATGTAAGTTGGGCTGCGACCAAGTCACGTTTACGCAGCAGGACAGAGAAGTTGGATTTGGGATTTTAAACAAATCCTGAAATAATTTCAACTATTTTAAAAGAAGAGTAACTCTAGGTATCAAATGGCATCTTTGAGGGTAAAATTTTCATAACTGTCTGTTTCTGTTTTCAAAACAAGATGCAAAAATCTAACCGTGAATAAGATCCAGCAAATGCGTTGCCCTGAATCCACAGAAGATCCTACAACTGGGTCAGTGGACTTTGTGTAGGTCATAAGTTTTCAGACCATTTACATTCAGCAACATGGCACTCAGAAGGAGTCTTCTGAAACAAACTCAGGCATCGAATAACTTATGGGCTTCTAAACGTTTTAATCATAAATCCTAATGCCATTTTTGCCCAAGAAGCTCCTTCACTGTTGAATTACAGAGATAAATTAAGAGCTCTTTGGCCACTGCTTTAATCACTATACTGTAATCCCTCTAAAGATTAGGAGAGTTTCTGCAAAACTTTCCTTTTCTGTACCTGGCTGTAAGAAGGCCCCTTTGTTGACTCACTTGGATAGCAAGAGTCTAGAACTCTTCCAAAAGGTCATAAAATCCCACAGTTCCCATTGTGGTTCATTACACTGATAGAAGATATAAAGGCAAGGTGGGACATGGAATGATTTTTGGAGACAGAGGGAGCTAAGGTGCTGGGATGGAAAAAGGGCTCTGGGAAAAACCTGGTGACAGCCAAAATCAGGAAAGAAGTTAAAAATCAGATTTAGACTTGTGTTGTTGATTTACTAGGAAAACTAAATCCTGGGTTAGATATGGGTTTGGACATTTCCTCAGGTTCTTTGATTGTCCTTATCCCATTCACCTAAAATGAAATTGTATTGCACATGCTGCATAGTCTAACAATTGCATTATGAATTCCCTATAGACTACAAAGCAAATTATAGAATATAGAGGGGGAGAGAAGAGTATAATTACATGATAGATATGTGTGTGCTGTAAGCTTGCAGATCTCTCTTTTTATCTTTAAAAATAGACTGCATAAAGAAAATCTTGGTTTTCATTGAAAACAATAATTATGTCAGTTATGTTGAGAGTAGGAATACGATACGAAAAGTAAATGAGTACGGCACAGACGAGCAGCCTAATTCTTTTCTGGAGTATCAGGAGTTAATGCCACCATGTTAGGATGAGTTTCTACATCTCCCTCTGTCTTCTGATGTCAGGCATAGAGTCCTGCAGGCCACATTCAGGTCTTGCTTGGTCCAGTTTAGTATTTAGTAGGGCTGTGCGAAGCTTCGGTCACTGATTTGCTTTGGTGGAGATTCAGCCCGATTCGGTGGCTGAATCTCTAAATCCAGATTGAATGAGGAGACCCTTTTATCTCTCCAAATCTAATCGGAACCCTCCAAATTGATTCGGAGAGATTGGGAAAGATTTGGCAATTCAGACATAGACACAGCTTTAAATGTTTTTTCTGCATACCTCTAGGTACCAGACGGCTTGTGAATGCTGTGATGCTGGGGTGCCTGAAGCGTCCCACAGGAGCATGGGGTGGAGGGGGGTCCCCAGCATGCTCAGCAGCAGACCCAGAAGTTGACCAGAAGCATTTACAGTCTGCTTCCAGGTCTGCCAGAGAGCATGTACCCCCCCCCACCTCCTGTATCCCCCATCTTGGCAACTGGTGCCTCCTGGGTCTGGGGGTGCACCCAGGGTCCCCCTGTTGCTGATCGCTGAGCCAGGGGGGATGGGAGGGGCCCTCCAGTGTGCTTCCTATGGACCCAGAAGTGGACCAGAAGTACTTCTGGTTCACTTGCAGGTTCACCGCCAAGCATGCACCCCCACCACCCCACGCTCCTGTGGGATGGTCCATCCATCCCAGCATCACAGCGATCACGAGCTGTACTGCTACCTCAAGGTATATAAAAAAAAAAATTTAAGCTGTGCCTGTGTCTGAATAGCTGATTCACTGAATCAGTATTGAATCTTCAGATTCAGATTTGGCCAAATCCAACTGGGGACAGTGATCTGAATCAACTATCGAATCACTGTCCCTGATTCGGGCAAATCTGAATTGAATAGGGCCTGTTTCACACACCCCTAGTATTTAGTGACTCGGCCAATGAGGTCTTTACTGTTTCACATGGAAGTTTGCTGATTAATCGAATAGATTTCACAGTAACTGTAGCAAGTATTATACATTTCATAATACTAAACCTATGTTTCCATTATTCTTAGTTATACCTCTTTAGGTGTAATAATCTGCATTTTCTGTCCTTTCTTGACCTTTGTCCATTCCAAATAATTGTAAAGAATTATCCTATCCTATCTGTTTATCTGTCCTATAATATGGCCATATGATACATATTTTTAAGAACAAGTCGTTCAGATTGTTCCTCATAACTACCGGGCAATCAGTCAGTACCAAAACATCTTGGTTACTCTTCTGTAAATTCCCTCACTAATATCAATGTAATTGGCATCCAAATGTGTATATATATTACACAGAAAAGGAAGATGGTTGATTCTTTAGCCGCTGATCTTTTGCTTCCATGTGTGTAACCTAATTTTGTCTGTTTTCCCTCGCTGCATTGCAGTGCAACTCTATATCAACATGTCTAGTACAACCTTTTTCTTTTGTCACTAGTCATTCCCTTTTTAAAAAACATATATCAAATATAAAAATTAAAATTATCTGTGTTTCTTTTAAATTATTTTGTCTTGTTTTTTTTCTTACAGCCAAGCATGCCACTCAAAATTTAAAGGGTTTATTGTAATGAATTCAAACAACAATACAATCCAACCATGATCCACTGGTAGTGGTTGTAAACAGAAAGAGCCTAAACTCCTAGATTAAAGTATTCACTGCAGTTTCTTTGCTCACATGTAGTTCCTGCAAAACACAAGCAAACCAACAGAGCTGAAATACCGTTACCAAAAGAAGGGGCCACCAAAAACAGCATTCCTAGAAAGACCTTGCTGGTCCCAGAAGTAGGAACTTTGTCTTGCTGCTTGCTTTCCCTAAGCATTTATATATTTCTGGAATGAAGATTTTAAAAGATAAAGTAGTGAATTGCCCCTCTAGTGAAAGCAGTGGGAATTGTATCCTCGTTGTTGCTTAGTATGATCAAGCAGCATTTGGTCCAAGTCTGGAGATCCACCGTGAGCCTGTGGATGTTAGAAAATCTAACCAATCTTCAGCATGAGTAAAACTAAGCTGAACAATGTTCAAATGTACAAAGCCATTCAACAGAATTGTCATGGCACCCAAGGATCACCTGGGTGATCAGCCTGAGATGTCAGCATATGTCCCTTTTCCACAGCCACCATCTGGGCAGCAGTGGGTAGGCAAGGGTGATGCAAGGACAACTAACATGGCACTGTACTTCCTGAGGATTTCATAGTGCAAACAAGCAGGGCTGGCTTTAGGGAAAATTGTGCCCTGGGCAAACTTGTCTTTTATCCTTCCCCCTGATTCTCCCCCCAAGTCAGCAAGGTTGCTGCAGGCAAAGGCAGGCAGGGACGTGGGGTGCAGTCCAGCAAGGAGGAAGAGTGGCATAGTGCACCAGGTCAGCAGACACCATTGCTGCCTGGCCCAACTTCTGAGCAGCAGCTGGAGGCAGCGGGGGCAGGCTGGGTGGGCACTGCCTCTCTTTCCTGGGTGGGGATCAGCTGGGGCGGGGTGGGAGCACTGCTGTGAGAGTGGGCTGCTCACACGTGCATCTCAGTGTCATGCCCCCCAACCATGGTGCCCTGGGCAGTCACCCATATTTCCCATCCCTAAGGCCAGTTCTTCAAATAAGTGTCTACTGTTGCCTGGATTCCTGAGGTTAGGGATGCTCTGTACTTTCTAAGCAGCATGAAGTATCTCTGGAGCTTATGTCTTTTGGGGTAATTCTAATAACATAAAGGACTGTATTACAATGGCTTGTTTTTAAAATGAACTCTTCTGACTGTGTCTCAGTGGAGGGGGTGGGATGTAGAGGAAGGAAAAGTAAAAGCCGCACACTTATACAGATGCAACAAAGCATCTTTCTGGTGTTCACTACTATTCATATTCTAATACTGGATATTATGATTATTAGCATCCCTGTGTTACATTCTGCATTGGCAGTCTAACTGGAGCCTAATTCAGTAGCCTTTTTGCGAAGCTCCCCAAACCCACTGATAGCTTTGTGGGAATCAGACTTAGCTCCCTTTAAAACTTTAAATAGCTTCCCAAAGAGGAGAATGGGCTGGGCATGTGTCAATTTTTCTTTTGATAAGAACCTAATGGGAAATCTGTCTGTGAGCCAACTTGTATGAGCTGGAAACACTGCAGTGTGAACAAAGATCAGCAAAGCTCCTCAGGTTGCCCTGAAGTATTGAGTGTTTCATTTGTGAAATACCTAAAAACTGCCAACACTTGAAAGCCAGGCATAATACAGAAGGTGCACTGCAAATTCAGGAGTAGCCCAGGTAGAATCAAAGGATTAAGATTTTTTTTAATGCCCATCTGATGGTTCTCAAGGCTTCACTTCCTATGTTACAGGTGGATTCCAAAATCCCAGATTTAAAGCAAACCTCATGTTTCTTTACAATTTTGATACAATTCTAAAATGGCCATCTTTTGCAAGAAGCCACATCAGGGCCATCTGTCCCATATTTCGATCATGTTCTGCATTCTCCATACAGAAAATTCTTCTGCTAGCAAGTAGCTCCTGGGAGTCCCCAGGGTTCACAGTGTGCATTCGGTGTATGACAACTCGTGTACACTCCTGGAAAATGCTCATAGATTGTATGTTGTACACGAGATAAAAAAAACAAGACACCCAGCCAAGCAGTATGGCTCTCAATTAGTTAAATAGGGAACATCAGAAAGAAATATAGGTTGAATTTTAACACGCTGAGCTAAAAAACAACACAATGATTATTTAGCAAACAGGAAAAAACACATTGATTGAACATGAACACTATCAGTGTATTGGAAGCAAAGAAAAAAATCTGTTTTTTTTTTTTTGTAACATCAACTGGATTGTGTTGTTTTGTTCGAAAGAGCTTGAAAAGCTAGGGTGCCATCCATTTTGTGTAGGTGAGGGTTTTGTATGTGATTGAACCCCTGAAGTCTAATAAAAACCTTTTAAGTAAATCTCACAAAGCTCTAATCTCTCAAAAGCTCCCATGTTCTTCTCTGTTGTTCTTATTTAATTTTTAATAAGAACAATTCCATGCAGCTCTAAAGCATGGCTCAATTAAGAAAAATTCCTACCAGACATCTTTGAAATCCTGGGAGGTTCCCCCCTTCCCCCTCACAAATCTCAATTTAGGTTTGTTGGAATTTCGAAAAAGAGTTTATTTTTAATTGAAAGTTTCATTTCACACTGTTATTTACAGGCAGACAAAACAGCTTTCAAAGTCTTATACTTTATGCTAAGAGACCATGGAACACATTACTATCATATTCTGAAATACAAAAGGTATCTTTGATCTAATTCCCCAGACATTAGCTGTCCACAAACTATCTCTAGGTCATGAGAAGTAATTAAAAAAAGAAGTGTCTGAATCAAAATTCCAGACCCAGGTATTTTAAAGTAATCAAACCTTAACTCCTTTATGATTCACTTTTATTTTTATAGTATATGGCATGATTTTTGCTGCTCTGGTTAAGCTTGTATCAGCATTTCCATTATAAAATGCTGCTTTCAGGGGTTTATGACTTAGCTGCAAAATTTTGTTCTGTGTTGAAGATGGCGTACAAAATTTGAGTCTGAAGGAGCTGTTTATGACTTGAATTGTGTTTCTGTAAAATATGATAGATCTGCCAATATTCAGCATTTTTGAGAGTCTGCATGGTATCATAGAGCAAACCATAATGATGACATTGGACCCCAATGTGTTTTGTTGATAATGAATAACCTGCTTTGCAGTGTACCACACAGGATCATGGCACAGCTATAAAAGAAGTTGCATACAGGATCTCCTTTTTCCAGCGATCCAATATTCATTGGGATCCATCTGAGCAATACTTGAATGGGTGTCTTTTAAAGAAAACCAAAAACTTCTAAAGCACCAGGTCAGTATGAAGCAAGTATGTAGCTAAAGGTCAGTGGGTGCATCTACACATGCAATTAATATGAATCAATAAACCCTGGAGCAGTTTGAGCTGAAGTAAACTACTCCCAGATATAGCATCTAAATCTGCATCCAGGACAGCAGCAATTTGAGCTGGGGCAGAGCAGGCCTGGGCCGGGCAAAAAGTACTGGCGGGGGGTCAGCCCCAGGCTCTGAGTGCTGGCAGTAGGTGGTGGAGAGGGGCTGGCTGGGGCACGAGGATGCTGAACTGCAGAGCTGTATGGCTAGGTGGTAGCCTGCTGGTTGGGCTGACTGGGCTCAATTTATGCCTGTGGTCAGCATCTACACATGTATTTAATCACAGTAAATTATGGCACCATAAGATAGTACAGTCCCCAGTAGCGGAGTGAATTAATTTACTGCGGCCTAATACCAGTGCAACAACCGTGTAGACAGCACCTCTCATAGACGTGGCCAGTATGTAGCAGGTCTCTACTGAATCAATCCATGTGCTACCCAAAGCAGCATTCTGGATAGGATGTGGGTAAGGACCATTGTAATGTTCTGATAGCATTTGCAGCAGTTTTAACTTAGTTCATTTGGCTAAAAGCTTATTTAAGAAACAATATTCTACCTAGCAAAAGTCAGCTGTTCAGTGGGATATAATGTTAATCTTCACCGCTTAAATTTTTAAGTGAATAAGATTGAGATGAGCCGCTACTATCCGTAACACTGGTGGTTGCGGTGAGTGCACATCAGTGCTGGCCCAGTGCCTATGAAAATTCCTGACATGTTATCCAAAGATAGGGACTTATACTAGTGGAAACATGTAGCCATGCTGCTCTCTAAAAAAGAAGCAATGTGCTTTTTTGATTGTCTAGAAAGGATTTTTCTTAAGAAAAATGAATATTTTTTTGACAAAGACATTTTCTAACCCAAACTGCACCAAAGCCAAAACATGCAATGTTATGGCAGACTTGTCCACCTTCTTTTCCAGTTGTAGGGGTTTCATGTCTCTGTTTTTCATAACACTATGAGTTAGCGGCTGGAACGTCATCCTGAGCTACATAATCTGTGGCTTTTGTTGCTTATTGTCAGATTATTTCACCAGCATACAGTCATGTTTCTTTCTTGTTATTTTGTGTTGTTTTTAGAACTAGAAGGCAAATGGCAAAATGCCACCAACGGAGCAGATTTAATTTTCTGCATTCCATTTGAATGCATGTTTTATATTTTAATGAAAAGCAGTTATACAAGTTACCTCCACAACCCTTGGTCATCCTAGAGATAGGCTGTATCAAGCTGCACTCTGAACTGGATTCTTCAGTCTTATAAATCAGTACAGCTCCTATGGAAAGCAATGGCCAGTTTTCTCCAGCTGAGGCTCCAGCCCTCTCTCTTTTATACACCACAAATAACTGTGTGACAAATACAATTAAATAGCATCTACTGTACGTTCAGTGCATGTGGTCAGATCTAATTGCTACTCAGTTTGAAGCATCAATCTGGAATGAGCTTGCATACTTCTAGTTTAATTATCAAAACAAATGGCTGAATTGAGCTCTGGGGTCTGGTCATCACTAAAAAGTTGACTTTTGCTACCATGGGTTTTTATAGTCTATGTACAAAGTTGACATAATCCAGGAAAATCCAACTCTTATTTTGGCCAAGAGAGCCTAAGACAACATGCAGATATGAGCACAATGCCAATCCAGACTCTACATTACATGTGTTGGTCCCAACAGTCTTCCAGCCACAAACCCATCAGGCTACCACAGCTGGGTGGCCTTGCTTGGGGGAGAGAAATCCTGTGTGAAGAAGTGCTGTACCAGCTCAGCCGTGCTCAACTTCCTACCCTCGGGAACAGGGCATCTCAGAGGGTGTTGCACACTAAGGACTATGATAGTGGCAAAGGTTGGGCAGTGATGAAGGAACCGTGACAGGCTGTATAGCTGTGTTGTACATGGCGGGGACCCTTGTCTTTACTGCGTTTACCATGTGTTAAGTGAAGCAAACTCCGAAGTTCACAGTGAGGAGGAAAAGGTTGGGGGGGGGGGGAGAAGAGGGAGATGCTGGGCTCAGATAAATGGAGTAGTGCATGGTTTTTAAATGCATATTTTTTCTTCACTTTGCTGTTTCAGCCTCATTTTAAAATGGCTACCTTTCATGAACTTTCCTCCTCTGATCATTATGGGAATTCAGCCCTGACAAAATTCGTCACACCTCTGGTCTCAAACTGTAGCCTGAAAGCAAGCTGATGAGAAAGGTGCTTAATCCTTGTTCATGTTGTTCACAAGCTGTATAAAAGAAAGAAAATAAAATATGAGTTAGAATTATTTTGTCCTCTGCTACTCCTATAGACCGAGTCGTTTGTCTTTGCTGTGGCTGGAGAGTCATGGAGAGACATGACCTCTACAGCTACTGGAAGACTGATGAGGATCAGGCAACAAAAGTGTTAACGAAGGTATGATATGTTCTCTGACCTAAATGCAGAGGGGATGCAGATGAAAAGAAAGGGAGTTGATTCCTAGTGTTGCTTTGGACCTGTTCTGCAGTAATTTATGTGTTCTCTATGATGGGCTAGGTATGTGATGTGGGACTTCCTTTACAGCAACACGGAGGAGTCTCAATAGGAGACTATCCAGAAAATCAGACAGAAAGAGTGGCCCAGAATAAGCCAGCACATTACAAACTCTTGAGAGTCGTTAAGAGACAATACTAGAGTATTGCCTTTGATTTTGCTCCTTCTTCCAGCAAACTGCTTTTAAGTAAGTTGGGAAAAGGAGCACAGGAATTCAAATACTCTGGAAAATTTTAGAAGAAATGCTTTTTCTGAGGAAGGGCACAGTGGTTTAGAGTAACCAGACTAAGTTGCGTGGTGTTGCCTTAGGAGTGTCTGAAGAAGTTAAGTTTGCATAGAAAGCCATCAGGAGGTGTCAAACATTAATGTAAAAAAAGAGAAGCATGTAGACCATTATTTTAAAATCCTTTTTCTCTAACGCTTCTTTCCCATCTGTTAAACAATCCTTCTGCTTTATGAATGTTCCTGGTTGCTGCATGGCAGTGGTCGTAGGAACCCAAAAGGAAGAACCTCAAGTGCTGGAGCTCAGTCAGCTTACTAAGTTGATGAAAACAGGATGCTATAGCCTGGGGCCTGATCTTAGACTGGGAGGATTTCAGAATCCCATCCCCGTGATGTTTTAGCTACCCCTGCTGGAGAAGCAGTAGTTGGATGGTTATATACAAAACTCAGTCCTACTTGCAGCAAGCAACTTCCTTGATACTTTTTCAGTTTTTTCTTGCAACATTAGTGAGGATGCAAGGTGCTGGATTGATAGCTTTAGCAATGGACTGAAGCCCTATCTGTGCCACAGAGAGTTAAGGTGATGGAAAATTCCTCAGTCTGTGTGGTACTATGCGTTTTATCCCTCGTCTAGAGACCACCTTCAAGAACATATGGAGAACAAAAGACTTGGACACGCAACAAATTTATGCTGAAGTGATAAACTTCTCTAGTGGTTTAGAGAAGGAACCGGGACACCCTTATAGTAGGATAAGTTTCTGGGATCTGGTGTACTTGAGAGAAAATCAGGATATCAGTGTAAATCACTCTGGTGTAAGTGTCATATATCCACTTCCATCCTGATGTAGCCATTTGCTCACTGTAAACAGGATACTCTCTGCTCCACTTCCCTTAGGAATGAGGTGGTATGGTAGCACCGACTGGAAACAGGTATCCTGGGAGAGCTGGACATTTGTCCACTCCAGATGTTGGAATTTGCACCTGTGTACAAAACCATCTAAATTACGCTAGTGTAAGGCCAGGCCCTGAGACTCCATCTCCTGTTCTTCTCTTAGGAGCTTTCTGTTGGACTGAAAACAAAGATGCCATTTGTGATGATGGTTTCTCTCTTGCAGACGCTAGTCTGTTGGGAACCTGCCTGAGTTTGCTTCATGTAGGCCATGAAACAGCCATCAGACAATAACCGTTTCACTCATTACAGGTTTGGGCTAGATTTTCAGCGGTGACCCAGGAGGCGTATTTGATTTATTGCCTTTTCAAAAGGTTTGATTAGATTTAACTCTTACCATGCTGCTAATGTCATATTAAGCCTATTATAGTAGGAGCTGAAAACTGTTAAGTCTAAATATATCATCTGCTTAAAACAAACAAACATTAAAAAAACACAACAGTTTGTTCACTTTAAGTGATATTTATTCTACCAGGAAAGTCAGCCAGGAGCCTTTCTGTCATTGGTAAATAATGCCATATGAGTCCCTTGTGGTACAAATGTCAGATTATGCAATGCTGGGATAGTTATTGTCTCTAAATATAGCATTGTTTGGTATCGAAGTGTCTTTGGAATAACAAATTTTCTCTTATGGATGTTAATATTATACTTTAATAAAGCCAAAATAACTGCTACAAATCTTAGATTTAGCTAAAGGGCATACATTGTAAATTCAAGTTTGTTACCCTCACTTTCATAACTCAAAGAACCAGTCCACTCACTGACCCAGATTTACTTATCCTTGTCTTATTAGAGGTGCTGGTAGAACAAATACATTGTAATATTTTGTACTAAACTGGCAGAAAACCATGCTTAGCACTGTGTAAAACCTTCCCATTGTTTAACGTTTTCTGTCATGCTACCACACTCTTTGTATAATGGAAACAGCACCCACTGCCAATGGGCCGCAAATTATAGAACAGTTCGTCACTCAAGACTCACTGGCATATGATAGTATCGTAAATATTTATATTAGCAGGTTTTGTGCTCAACTGCAAAGTCTGGAGGTCTTCCTAAAAGTCCTGCGGAGAGTATATTAATAGCTACAGCTCCATGCAGGAAAAAAAATCACCCTTAAAGTGTGGAGGATAAAGAGGAAACAACTTTTACTAAAGTCCTAACCTTTCATAATTTTTTTCTGTTTAGGGTAGAAATGAAAGGCAATTTTTGCAGGCAGTTCCTGCAACAAAAATGTCCATGCCTCCTTGTGAAAATAGTGAATAGGTTGCCCTGCAATAAATTCACTACTTTGACAGTTTAAATTAATTTAGATGAAATTTAATATCATTTCTTTGCTGCGGAGAGCAGCGTTTGCTGGCTGAAGTGCTGAATGGTGTCCTTGAATCAAATAGATGGAGTTCTAGTGGGGAAAAAAATGGTGTTTTTTCACATAGGCGCCACAATGCTAGCAACATCCACTATTGTCAGAATGAGTATGAGGCCCTAGTTTCGTAAGCATAGCCTACCTTTTTAAAAAAGCACTTGAGATACCTGATTGTATGTTACTTACACCCTACCAGAATAGACATGGAGCTCAACTGCTACTACACTTGTATAAGAGGGCAGGATATTCCTTTCGTAACAAGGATTTCCTCTTTTCCATCCCTCCTCGTCCCTTAGAGAGATGCTTACCTTAAAGGGCTCTCTGCCAGTACAGTCCCCAAGCTCCTTTGATTACAGAAACTGCATTAATTTGTGACGGGCTCTTAGTCTACTTCTCCCACGGTGTTTCACTCCCATGGGGTTCTCTGTCAGAGCATCCATAAGAGATGGCACGCATGGCTTTGGTGCTGAACCTGGGGCTGCGGCGGAGAAGCACACTTTAGTGTATCTATTTAGTATATGCCACGCCTCAGACAAATAGGCAGTGTGGCCGTAAGCGTGCACTCCATATGGTGGATCTGACCTTCACTCCAAAGAGTCAGAGGTTAGGTCATTGGTCTCTTTTCCTTACATTCAAATAGATTTATACCTACAAAAGATAGCCAGAAATTTGCAAGTGTGATGTCAGGTTTGCACTAGCTAAAAATAGATATTTTATTTCACATTGGGACCATAATCCTGCAGTTTTTAAAAGAAACATCTTTTGAAAGAAACGAGACTTACAGACAGCTTACTGTACCCCTCTAAGACATCGTCCCTTTAACCCCGCAGCTTTATTGTAAACCAAACTGCATTTTGTCCTTCGAGGTGACATTCTGTGATGGATGGATGTTTGGCAGATGGTGTCAGAGTAGAGTTGTGAAAAGCTGTTGTCTTTAAACCTGGGGGTCCCTTTGAATTTTTTACTTTGTGCAAAGGTGTATTTCTTATAGCCATTCATGAGTCACTCGTTAGTGTATACAACAGTTATCCAAAGCCACAGGAGCATGAAAAACTTCCACTGTAATAAACACTATCATAACTGTCACCTCTTCATGATGTGCAGGAGGATACATACATGGGATCAGCTTTTCGTCAGCACAAAGCCTGACACCCTTCTCCTGAGATCTCAGATTTTCATCAAATTGTCCTCCCCAGAAGTTAACTTGGTGTAGTCAAGACAGGTGCTCTCTCCCACATGCATACCTACGCTCTTGTTCCCCACCAGCATCTGGGAAGTTGCATGACCAAGGATTGCGTACTATTTTTCACTCTCATTCCCTATCTCAACCAATCTAGTAATAGGATCAGTAAAAAGAATAAGCTGCTTTTTTATGGAGTTAGATAGAGTTTTCTTAGATGCCGGCCATATCAAATGAATTTCCCTCAAAGTCAAATAACCCCATGAGCTCAGGAGAAATCAAAGCAGTTATGGAACAGCAGTAAGAACAGGCTTCTTAAGAAAGGCTGACTGTGAGACATGGAGATCAAATCAGAGGATTATTCCCAAAGTTTGGGGGCAAACGTATCTTGAAGAATATGAAGATGAAAAGTTAGTGGGAGAAAAACAAGGAAGATGCAACAGGACACTGAACAGGTGATGTGAAAAGGACAGAATCATGGAGAGCTGTGAGGGTGAGACCATCAGGAGGTAGCTTGTTCATACGGGAGGGATCTTAGCTGCCACATAGGGCACCGACAGACATGACGGTTTGTTGCACCATCAGCCACTGAAAGCTTGCTATAGCCTTGCACTAAAAGAAGTGCAGAGTGCTTTAAAAATGCCTGATCACACAGCAGTCTGAATCCTTATTGCATGAGGGTCCAGATGAAGGTGCTCCAAAGCAGAGTACCTTCATTAACATCTGTCAGCGGGAGCAGAGCTGGGCTGATGCAGCCCAGCCCTGCTCCAGGCACTATCCTCAGAATGGGTGGGGGAGATGGGAGGCAAGTGAGTTTGGTCTGGGAGTTGCCCAGCCAATGCTCAAAGGTGGGCTAGGGGGATTAGAGGCTCTAATCTACCTGCCCCGCTGCTCCAGAGCAGGCTGGGGAAACATCAAACTGGACCTCCTTCCCCTGCCTTCGCTCTCTCCCATCCTGAGAGAGCATGGGAGCTTGGAGAGGCGGGGAGAGGGGAAGGGGACAGATGCTACAGACATGTAGTCTCTCTCTCTGGATCAGCTCCAAAGTGGAGCTCAATCACTCCCCACTCCTGATCCAACAGCAAACATCTGTTGGGTGGGAGGGTCAGTCTAACTCATGGCACTTTCTGTAAAGCACCATGATTTAGACTAGGACACTGCACATCTGTTAGGTCTCTGTAGTGATTCACCTGGTCCATCTGTGATTCTGTGGGGATTTCATACTGATAGCAACATGCATAGTCAGCCTGATTCTCTTCTGTGCAACAACCACTTTATGACATTCTGGACAAATGAATGTATTTAAATCCATTTTACTCCTACTGTTAGTGTGATTGAGTTGTCCCATTATGTCTGTAGACCCTATTTTTCTTCAGATATACTAAAGGCTATGATTTAGAAAGACTTTCTCCAGTTGTATTGGCACAAATCTGTATCTGAAACTAATTGTACACACATTTAGTTAGTGTTGGAAATCACAGCATATAAAGACTATCTTCCATGTTATACCTGCAAAGTGGGTAACTAGATGGCTATGGTGAATGCTACCCTTTGTGGTCACATTTAAACATGGAGACAGAATTTAGCCAGGGAAAAAGTCATGTTAGGGCTCAATTATAAATTTAACCTTACACCTTAAGTTTTTAGATATCTTTCTTAGCATATTTAAGATTATTGGAACTGTAAGGAAAGATTGAAGGATAGTCTGGTCCATCTTTTGTACATTATCTTTGTGAAATGGGCTAACAAATGGTAATTTCATGAAGCAAATAGAAGGAAAATGAATACTGGTATTCACTATTAACATTTTCTGAATTTTTACCAATTTTCCAAATAAGTCTAGGGCTCAAGGCCCTCCCTTTAAGACGCTGTTCCCTTCAGTAGCCTTTTTCTTTACCATATCTGTTTCATCCAGTCTCCTGAACCATCCATACTTTATTTTTAAATGGTTTTGCATCTGGTTGTACAACCACATACTAGTATGGCTGCCTCTGTAACCCTCCCTGTATTTTCTCTATTTTTTTCTATCTTACACAGCTCCTCTCTGAGCAGCAGAATGATTCATATATGCATGCAAGGTGCCACTTTCTCTGTCACTGTGAGGTAGCTTCAGCTCCATGACTTCACTGGGATGCATTTAAGGAGCCACCCTGGGGAGAAAGAGCTGCTGCTATGGGGAAAAGAGAAGCAGTCAAGGGTCAGAAAAGAAAGGGGGATACTGACCTGTCTGAAGAGAGCAAGTTAGAGAAGATATAGTGGTTCCTCAAACTTTTGGAAACTTAAGATTGTTCTAGACAAAACAAAGCCACTGGCTTTTTTGGAAGTATCTGCTAGTTCATTTTTTAATACAGATACTGAGGCTCAGGAAGGTAAAATATATCAGGCCAGTTCCTTACCTCATATAAATTCACATAGCTCCACAAACTGCAACGGCCTTAAACTGATTTACAAGGTCTGAAGATCTGTTTCAGCAGCTGTATTTTAACATTACAGTTGGTAATTTTACAATCTACATTAATAGTTGTAATGTTGCACATTAAAAGGAAGGCATACCCCATATTATGCTTCTCCCCTTTGTATAGCATTGGATAGTTATGTCCATTACATATGCCTAGGATGCAAGCTGTCTCTTATTGACAAATAGGAGGAAGAAGTGATGGTCTGATGCAGCATCATAAATCCTAAGGGCCTGCATTAGTACATATGGCAGAGTCTGCATCATATTAGGGAAGACTGGTATTTCATGAGCTGTACAGTTGCAAAGGAAGGCTGAGTCTGCACAATTAGGTTCTAATATAGTGCTCCAACATGAAACTATTTTGGAATATCAATACATTTTTAATTTAAGCAAAACTAATTATACTAAATTAAAGATTTATTTATCCAACTTTGTAATATTAAGTGCTTAAATATTTTAGATGTCCGAGATAAACCTAATACGGTAAGTCTTGTTTAATCTACAAATTAATCCAAAAAAATAAATTGCATTTTAATTACATTGATAATGATCAAGCCCAGGAATGACTGGCATATCCCTTTCAAGAAACGTCCAAGAGGCAGAGAGAAGCAAAGCAGTATGGGCCAGATACGGTTGTCACTTACACCACTTTGACCCTGAAACAATTCTGCTAAATTCAGTGGTCTTGTTCCAGGTTTACACTGGCCTACCTCAAAGCAGAATCTGGCTCTGTACCTGAAGTTACTCTAGCACATCCCAACCCTGCAGATGACTCGAGTAATGAAAATCTGTCTTGCAAATGACTCATTGTGAGAAGACTGCGCCGAAGATGTTGAAAATCAGGATGATGCATGTGAAAATGAAATTAATCAATATGAAGATGAGGATCAGCAGTCTATCACAGCAGAGCTGTTTGATAATAATGAAACTGAGGAAACAGCCAGTGCTAGGGAAACACATGAAATTGCAGGAAATGTCAGTGATGATAATGAATTAGTAACTATTTCAAGAAACAGGAGAGACAGAGCTTGCAGACAAAGAAAGATGCACTATGAAGTTCTGGCACTTGTCAAAATTATCCAGGTCCAGATTTTTTTTTTAAATGAGATGAATAAATGCATATGCAAAATATATTCAAAATTATATGTGTAATTTCCATCTGTAGTTACTCCAAGTATGTACTGGACTATTGTCCATGCAAATAAATAAAATTAATGATTTATGTGCTGAGCTCTTCAGTCTGTGAATGTAAATGGGTATTAGCAGGAATTGTATGTACAAATAAGGTTATTCAATTGTCCCTCCATCTTTTCCTGAAAAAAAAGATTGCACTGGCTGATGGCAGGTTTGGTAGAAGAGTGTCAGTTTTGAACGTATAAAGCTCTACCTTTATATGTGGCCCGTTTTCTCCATGGAGCAATACAATAGCTGAGGTCAACAGAGGTGTTGGGGAACACCAAGGGTTAAGACAGAGCAAAAAAGCATTTCCCTTTGGGATTTCTCCCAAAATGGGAATTTATTTATGGGATTTCCTGTCTTGAGGTCTGGAATTGTCCAAATCTGTTGACCTTCAGGACATGCAACAAAGCCCGTCTACTCTCCCAAGTTTCAGGACGAGTAGTGAGTGAAGTCCAGGTCCTTAGCCATCCAGAGCTGGGGTTTATTGTTGCTTTTAATTCACCTGTGCCGGTTTGGAGGTGGTGATACATTTAGTTTTATGGTATTGGTGTGATTATATATTCAGTATATGGCAGTGTCTCCCAGAGGTACAGGCCAGGTGCTTTCTAATGTTTTGCATAAATCTAAGTACGTATATATCACTGGAAGTACAGATAAGTAATTGAGAACAGGGCTCAGCTAGAGCTGAATTAAAATATGATTCCAGCTGAAATTCATTTGATGAATCTGAAAGGAGCAGGAAAAAAAGGGGTTTTAAAAACAAAAGGAATGATGAGACATTAATCCCAGGAGAAGTAACCTAAGGCCACTGCTCAAGGTGCCAATTTTTCCACATGGTATAAAACCACCAACTGTCTGTCTGTCTCTTTTTAATTGACTGAATTGAGAGAGTTAATTTAATTCATGTAACCTGTGAGGTAAATGACAGATTTTAGTAGTATGAAGCCAAATGTAATGGCTGATGCAGCAGAAGCTAAGAGGGGGAACTTTTCTGTTGTTAACAGCGGTAAGGAAACTGGCAATAAGAGGCCCTAGGGTCTGCTGTCTATTTTAATTTGGCCACTTAGGTGGCAGCCATTACTGAAGTATCTTGGCATCTCACAATATTCCTCAGAACTAGAAAAGTGCTGATTTTACAGGTGGGGACTCAGGGTACATACAAACATTACATACCTGGCCACACAGGCATTCACAGGGCTTAAATTGCTCAACAAATTGTGCACCCAATCTAAGTTAGTTTGCTTCAGGAGGAGAGCTAACCTTCAGATTGATAAAGGGTTAACCCCGTCTATGGAGGCTTAATCTGACCTAGCTCCAGCTCTGGGGCTGTGGTAGTCACCCCCGACCAGGCTGTTTTTAGCCCCACAACTCTGGCACAGACCCACAAACCCTCCCCACACCCTGAGTTACTTGCCGCAGTCATCCCACACCACTTCTGGTGGAGGTGAATGCTTGTATGCGCCACTTCCAGGTTAAATTTGACAGTTTAGAGTAAGTTGCCTACGTCTAAGCCAGGTGCCCTGAATGCTTGTTAGCACCCTAACAGCTGGATTTGTAAAGGTCTTTAGGCACCTAAAAATTGAAAATTTTACAGAAGATCTTTGGTGCATGTTATGATCTCATAACACAAGAACAGCCCATAAGAACGAATAATGGGTTATATCACTTGCACAGAGGCCCATCCCTGACACAGGAAATCAGAGCACAATGACTACAGTGGCTGGGCCACATCAAAAGAAGAGAAGCCAGTGCTCCCCAGGGCACTGGCAGGGTGAAGACTACCTGGATAATCAAGATGGAGATGGCTAGACGATATAGTTTCAGACCTACAAAATTAATTGTGGACAACTGTAGGATAAAGGCACACAACAGACAGGAATGGATGAAGATAATGGAGGCATCCAAGGGCCTTGAGGGCCTTAAAGTGAGCATGCAACATTTTCAGAAGCACCAAAATGACTTTGGAGCTTATGTTCCATTGACTTGCAGTGAGCTTTAAGACCCAAAGTCAGTTAGGCACTTATGAACAATTTACTTAGCATAAATGAATGTATGCCCACTTTTAGGACCTGTCAGAGAGTTGTAAAGTAGCCTTAGTGTAAATGAAAATCTGACCCTTAAATTTCCATATTTTTGCACAAAGGCAATTAGTTGTATCTGCAAATCACAGACTCAGCTGAATCTCTTTTCAAAATCTTGCCTTTTAGGAACACACTTGTCTTAATTAGACCTCTACCGAAGAGCCTGTATGACCAGGTCAATAAAATGACTCACTTCAGCATGACTTTTGCCTTTGGGGTCTTTAAATTTTTAAGATTTTTAGAATGTCTTATGTCTGTGTCATTTTAAAAGAGTAAGTAGATCTCCATGTGTTTTTATTTCCTAAATTCCTTATAACTGTCATACAGAAATATAAAACTGATTGTTTATCAAACCAGTGTTTTGGGAAATATCTTCCTCCATGAGATCAAAGAAAAGCTCCATTATTATAAGTTATTCTGGCCACAAAAACATAATAGCAAAATTGGACCAGACACATTAGCCAGGCTGTGTGAGATTTAATCACATATGTAAGTAGTTTCCAGTGGACTCAAGCATTTATTTTAAGTACATTCCTGTACTAGATCCATGATTACCTATATTAATAAATGCATGTATCTAGATGAAAGCTGTAAAGGTAAAGCATGAATTTAAGATGTAATAGGACTTCTCAGAGTACAGTTTTCCAATCTCTCTTTCATTTTAATTTTTAAAAATGCATTCTTAATTCTTTGAAATAGTTTTAATAGCTGTTATATAGTATATTCACCTTTCTCAAATTTATCTAACGGGAAGAAAATCTCACCAGTTCTACATTTCTTCTGCAATTTGGTAACCTTTAAAAGAAAAACTTGGATAACAGGTCTTGGTGATTTTGTCACCCGAAATGATTTTAATTGAAAAATTCTGATTTAACAGTGTCATAGGGCACATCCTGATGAGTGCACACGTGTGGGGCATGGATTTCCCGCGGCACAAAAAGCAGAAGTGCGTATTTGTGCTGCTGCTTTTTGTCCCAGGGCATGATCCTGCACATGCCCTCCAGTGCATGGCAAATTGTCCTGGGTGGGGCAGGAGAGGCTGGGGCCATCACCGTACTGGCCCCAGCAGCCTTACCCGGGGTCCTGGGGCCTTCCAGGGCAGCAGCAGCACTGAGCCGCCCACGTGGAGCCTGGCCAGCAGCCAAAGCATGGCTCTGGTCAGCCAGGCTCCATTTCTGGTGGCATATGCTGCTGCCACATGCACCATGCTGCTTTTTTTAGCAGCAGTTTTTTTTTTACACTGGGATCTCCCAGTGTAAGAAAAAAAACCCCACCATGCTGCAAATTAGTTTTTGTCAAAATTTCAAAATTGCTAACAAGGCAAAAAAAATTCATCTTCTGCCCGGTCTGTTTGAAATCTCTGAATACAAACATTCAAAAAAGACGGCATGATTAAAAACCATCCCTTTTTGGCATGAAAAATGAATATATTTCTAAATGATGAGTTTGGGGGTTGGGGGTTGATTTTTGCTTGTTGTTTTGTTTTCTTTGCACAAAGTTGGGCTTTTTTATGCAGAACTCATTTTGCGTGCAAAATTTAATTCATAACCAAAGAGAAGTTTGACCATTTCTCTCTCTAAATAAAAAGCTTTGTGGACACATTTTTCAAAATATTTACCAGGTTAACGTACAATTTTTAAATTAAAGCAGAAAATATTTGGCTTGTGACTTGAAAATATTTCCTCACGTGAATAAAGCTACAAACAATTAAATTCATTGGGACTGTTCTATTGTGTAAGGTTATTCATGCTTGTATATGTTTGATGGATGAATGCCTACCAAGATTGTAAGTAACATTTATTTCCTTGATCTTTAAAGATAAATTAGATAAAGTTTCACTCATTCCTTGGGACTATGTTTCTGCAGTACTCTATACTCCCAGAATATGGACAGCATTATGACACAGGCTTCTACCATTTACTGTTTCTTCTTTTACTGCCATGTTAGCCAAATACTGCAGTAGTAAACTCGGATGTGCTGGTATTTATTTTATCTTGGGAGTATATTAAAAGTTTAGTTTGGACTATATATCAAATATGAGCTATCAGGTTTTTTAAAAAAAACCTCCATCAGCAGAATGTGAACAGTATAACTCATTGAAGGTTTTTTTAATTTTAATTTTTCATTTTTATTGACTCCTTTTAGTACCTCTGATGACCATAGGAAAACAAAAATATTGCTTTCAGCCTATTGTAATAAATAATTTTCCTCAAGTTCCAAGCCCGTTATTAAATGAAACTTGAGGTAATCTTCTAAGAAGAGCTTCAGGGCACCTATGACTTTTAAATGGAACTATACTGTTTCTAGGGAAATACCTACATTTAAAAATTAAGCTTAAGGCTAAAAGCCTCAAACAATAAATCTCCCTCCAGCACTCTTCTCTGGGGACAAATATACCAGATAGTCTTCAGGCAGGGCACTCTGCTTATCTGTGGGTGTCTTTGCAGAAAAAGTTACTTTGTCCATTTTTACGGAGTAGATGCAAACTGAGTGATCAGCCCCTGTGCTTTGATGAGATTCCAAAATATCCCTTGCTGAATTGAACCCCATTATTTCTTTAATAAAGGGACTGTATACAACCAATATGCCAACAGCAATGAGGAATGCAAAATGTCAGATGCCGGCAATTATAAAAATGCACCTTGCCCCAAATGTATGCATGTCTTTTGTGCATCTATAAAGGTAGAACAAGGCCCCATATCCAGTGCAACGTATTACATGGCAATTCAGTGCTGGTTGAAACTTGGAATTTTACTTCTCCTGGACTTTCTCATATTTCATTCTGAATCTGGGGTGTAAAAGCAGGACAACTGGGTTCTTGATCTAGCCCAGGTTGTTCATTATAGTAGACTGGATTTTCAGCAAAATGTGCTTGTAATTGTGTGCCTCACCCACTTAGTTGTTGTGTCTGAAGGCATACCTGGCAAAACTGCACACTAAGATCAACTAGACTTGTAAGTGGTTGTTCCTAAATGCAAATAAACTAACAATTGCACCTGTAAACTACCCAAGCAATTGTACATGCACATTTTGGCACATAATTGCCAGTCCCTGAAAAAGAGATTCTGATACAATTGAAATGTGATCCCATTTCAAATGTATTACACAAGGGCCGTGTCTACATGTGATGCTATGTCACTGTAGCAACATGCTATGGCAGCATAGCATCCACAGGCATCTACACGTGACCAGCAGCTACTCCACCGCAGCAATACATTCCCCTGGTGTAGCGTGCTGCTATGGGGAAGTAGCTGCTGAAAATAACCATACACCACACATATGGCGCACCATGGACTGTTACTGCTTGGTGCCATGATTTAATCCTTCCAAAAGGAAGTACTAAATCATGGTGCAGTAGCAACATCACCATAGTGACACGTATAGACTTGCCCAAGGTGTGGTATTTGTTTTAGGTGAAGCAATTATTAAAACTTCTGGCTCTAAATATTATTAAAACTTCCCACTATATGTATAGCTGGATGAATTTTTTTCAAATAAATAACTTATTTGCCAGAAATGCAACCTATTTGACCAAAGCAATGTGTGAATTCATGCCAAATTCAGAGGATCCTTCTATGCACAATACTACAAACAAAAGTAAAAATTTTAAATAAAATGATTTATGATGGGGGGTGGGAGGGCTGTTTTGTTTTATTTTGGTTTTGTTTTAGAAATCATATTTTGTTTTAAGATAAATTATTTTTTTTTAAAGAATTGGCATTAAACTTGTTATCAAGATCAATGTCTTATTTAGGGTCAAAATAACAAGATGTTTGACATGAAATGATTTTTTTCTCCTGGTTATTTAACTTTCCAAACTTTAAGAATGTTCCTTAGACTACTATCCCCCTGTCACTATAATTTCAGCTAAAATGTTTTAACCATTTCAGACAACAGCAATAAGGAAGATGTCATTCGCAAAGTTTAAAAAATGGGTTTGAGAAGTTCCAGCCATCCCGTACCTTGGAGCAAGGACTTATTCACAGGTGTAGCTAATTGTGGGTTCCTCACTTTCTAAATGCCAACTTAAGACCGCGGAGCCTAAAGTTCTGCACTCTTGCAACTGCAAAATCGGTCCTAGACACCTCAAATTGGGAACTTTTGACATTAATCTTTCTGTGCTTCAAATACCACCTTATAGGATATAATAGGATATAAGATAAAGTTAATAAAACCCCTGACCTTAAGGGTTGCTGTATAGGAAAATTAGTATTTGTGAAGCACTCAAATACAGTAGCTACTAGTGTTATAGAAAAGCCTGAAAGGAAGTTAAAAACTCTTTCTTCAGAGTGCTATTTGAATACCATGCAGTAAATGTAGCACTGAACAATGAAGAGAAAACAAATTACTGAAGAGCTGCTCTGTCTGTGCAGACTGCTTATTCTCTGCAGCGAATAAAATGGGGGTTCTAGAAAAAAATAGTGTGTGCGCGCTCCTGTAATTAAAGATAGCATCATAATGCATGTGCGCAAGGGGATTGAAGTAATGCAGACATTTTATATATATATGTATAATGTTTGCATTAAGTGAGAGAAAGATATAGGGAAAGAGTTTTTGATAGAAAATATTATACTCAGAGGGTATTTTCAGTGCCCACCCTCTTTTATTTTGTTTCCTAATATTACAGCATGGCTGTGTAATCACTTTTGTTGGTGTATAATAAATGTTACAGAAGACGGCTAAGTTGTAGTGTTCTTTGCAACTGCATCCTCAGGCAAGCAAGTAACACTGGCTTCCATCTCAGTCTGTATATATATATGTTTGCATTATTGACTCAATTTATCATGAGTTCAGTATTTTGGTCAATATGCTGATTACGTGGATGTTGACCCTGTTTAAACTGTTTATTAACATGTAAACAACAGGAAGGTATATCCAGAGTCAAAATAACTCATTATTGCTGGTTATTCACTCATCAAAATCTTAAGGTGGAGCATGACCTGATTGTAACTTTCCCCTAGAGCCATACAATAATTTTAGCTGTGAAAGGAAATTTTATGGCATTTAAGATTAGCCCGCACTAATGCAAGGTCAAAAATAATAGAATCAATAAGCAAACTCAATACTGTTAACATTTTGAGAAAATTACTACCAGAAAACAATGTCAACAACAGATTGAAATGGGTCTCCAAAGTTGTCCTATTGATTTCCTTTCAGTTGCATGACAATCTAACTCCTTGTCCTTTACAATATAGGTATCTATTTTTTTCTTTTTTTTTTCTTTTTAAGTTTTCCCTAGCTCCCAACTTGCTGTAATTTTTTTCAGTGTTTACTATTTAAAAATGGAGTGTAGCAAAATGAATATGATGAAGCCTGCGTTACAGAATAGGAAAAAGCCTCTGAAACCATTAATAAATGCCTACAAGCCTTAGGCTATTTTAAAGGTTTAATTTTGTTTGTGATGAATGAAAACCCCAGCACAGCCTAGAAAATAAAGTGAAAGCAACTTTTGACATCAGTTTGGAACTGTCAGAATCAGAAACATTAAGAATAGAGGCAGAAATTCAATACTTAACTTCTTAAGTATTACATTCCCTACTTTAATGCAATACTTTAAAGTTAATACTTGCTACTAGCCTAGTTGTCCCAAAATGGTCCCTGAAGTGAGTATGTTCTTCAAGTGAATGAGCTGCAGGATTAATGATGAAAAAAGAAAGAGTCCTTTGAGTCAGGTATTCCTGCTCCCCACATGTGTTTCTAGTTGGTTGTGACTATGAGAAAGCCACTTATTTTCTCCATAATATCACCCATGTCTGTGTGGTACATTTACTTTACCTGGAGGCAGCAGCATCTGAGCGGGTTGTCTCCTAAACTGAAATGATTTGAGATCCTTGGATGAAAGCTCACATCTAAATACAACATCAGAATATTATCCCTATTGTTTTTGCTTTTATTTTATTCAACTCTCACCATCTGCTAAGTACACCACTTCTCCTCTGTCCCTGTGACTGATTTTGACTTCTTCTGTGATTCCTGTGGGGCACATTTGGCAAGAAGTGCCGAGTACTTAGCGGCAGAAAATTCTGCAAATATTCACCTGACCTAGAAAATTAATTTTGATTCTGCTATGTCTATGACCCTTCACATTTGTTTTCAACGGACCTTGAAATACTTCAGCGTTGCTGACATGAATATGTACAAAATATGAATTTAAAGATCAATGATTGAAAAGCAAAATTTTCAGTTGGACTTTCAAAAATTATATATACAACTTGGATCTGGTTGCTTAATTATGTAACTTCACCTATCATGAAAAAGAAACACTAGCACATGCTTTGTTTAACTAATCAGTAAATATTGGGTGAGTTGTGAATATTCACAATGAACCATTTGCGAATAATCCGCAGGGTAAAAATAAGCAGTAAAATATTTTTCTAGATTGCTCATGAATGTAAAAAAGCAGGCCGAATTCACGTGATCAGTTATTTATTGATGATTTTTTTTTTTTTGAGCTCATCACTGAAACATTGTTCATTTGAATGAGGAAAAACCAATATTTTCAATCTGTAACCCTAACAGTTTTCATGTTTTTAGATTTATTACTGGCATGTTACACAGCTCTACCTTTGATGGCAATGATGAATTTAGGAAAATAATCTGATATATTCATTTTTCCCGAACCAGAAATCAGGATCATGTCTAGTTTTCTTTAATTTTCCAGTAAACTGGGTTTTAAGCAATTATTGTATGCAAGCTAAAATGAAGATATGGTGCACCTGTTCCATGAGAGTAGTTCTGAGTTTGTTCTAACTAGTTTTGTCAATCCATTTGTATTTGAGCTCTAGACAGATTTTCTTCTTTAAATCTGCCAACTTATTCTGCTATGAGATTCCTTCCTATATCACTTTATCTCATACTGGTCTAGAGGCAGTGATTCAGGGCCAGGGTTTGGTGGTTTTACAATGTGGCCACACGTGCGCAAGGGACATACGTTATATACCCCAAATTTGCCAAGGCCTGTAAATGGGAAGGTTTCAGTTCTTTGTCAAAGTCTTCTTAGAAATGAGAAAAGACAAGCACAGGCTCTCTGTTTTCATGGGCAGGATGCTACTCTGTCATCACAAGCAACACTATAGAAGCTAAGAGTGCAGTAAGGGGAGTTGTACACCCCTTCATTCTCAGCATTTTTGATCTCCTCCAATGCCATAGTTGTAGTTTACTTGTAGCATCCGAATCAAAGTACATGCCATTTGCTTTCATTTTCCCCCCAGGGGTTTAATGATTTGAACATGCAAATGTACACGTTGTTGAAATTTAGCAATGTAGTCCTAAGCTAATTCAGACCTGGTGTAGGTACGGGCAACCCCACTAATTTAGCTGCTTCCATCACATCTCACACTCAACTCTGAACTAAATGTAACTTGTAGTTCTTTAAATGATGGCGGTTGATGGGTTCAGTTGGGATTTTATTTCTTTAGCTTTAATTTTTATTTGAATATTCATCCTTAGTGTAACTCTGCCAAAGGCCTGTCTAAAGTAGTTCTGTTTCTACCTGGACTATAGGATCTAAGCACTGCACACAGTATATAAGCTTTGCATAGTGTTGGCCTTGGTGGACGGTGCTCTCTGCTTCTTTTGTGTTCAGCAATTTGGCTTGTCTTTGATATTATATAGCTCCCCTTCCTCCTCCAAACCTAATCCTTCCTGGCTTTCTTTTTGTAATAACGATACTAATTCTTTTTAGGGGCAGATGTATTATACAGTCCTGATGTGGCCATTGCTGTAGCAACGTCTGTGTTTGTAACAAAAGCAAGAACTGCATTCCTTGCAAGCTGGGTTTAGTTTGTCAGAAGGGCAGGCTATCGAAAGTTCATTTGAACAACATGATTTGCGGAAGCCTGATGCCACCAGCAGGAACAGCTGTTTGGACAAAGCCGGCATTGGCGACAATTCTGCGTACAAGACTTAGCCAACAAATGACAGCAGAGTTTGTGAATGTAATCAAACTTTGACAGGCACGCAGAACTTATTTGAAATGCATTTCTTGTCATTGCTGTTAAAAAAAAAAAATTAAAAAAAACCCACTGAAGGGAGTTGTCACACAAAAGTGTGCGGTCTGAACTCAGGGACCTAAAAAATCAATCATGGCAATTATTTTACTAAATTATTTTAAACTGTAGTGTGTCCAGAAGTCTTTCTGTTAAATGTCTGCTGTCACAGCAACAAGCTGTGCTGTTTCCATCTCTGACCTTTTTCATGTTAAAATGCGTGTCAGTATGTAAAGCAGAAGCACTCCATACAGGAGATGACTGAAGCAGCGCTGTGCTTTACTGCAGTAAGGTCCTAGAGATACATATTTTGCAGGAAATGAGTATAATGGAACAATTCCACCACTTAGTTAAAGTAAAACAACAACAATAAGCAGAGGTTGCTTTTTTTGATGTTTGTTTGTCATATTCATTTGTGCTATAATATATTAGAGGGAGCAGAAAGGAAGACTTAAATGGCATGTGCGCTGAATGCATGACTTGATGATAAAGTGTAAAATGACCATTAAAGCACTGACCATTTATCCCTAATACTCAATTCAGACTTGCGATCCTAAGTGAAATGAGTTTAGTGGTTTCAGCTCAGTACCTAATGGACGGGAGTCCATCTGTCATAGAAATCTAAATCAGTGCCTGAAATTTAACATCAGTAATAGTACTGACACTGAATAGACATGGATCAGGTTCATGGATGATGACATTAAGGATGCAAAAGACGTTTCCCCGAGGAGGGGGTTTGAGAAACATTTAGAATATATTACTTAACATTGTGTTTTGCCTAATTTTCTTTTTTAAAATGGATGCCTAGAAACCACAGCGGCCGTTTATTTAGACCATTGCTAATCATTTAATCCAAGTACCAGATTTGCACACACATTGGCACATACAAATTATGCACGTCCAGTTAACACATTCAGCTTGCTTAAAAATCAGGGTTTATTATTTCCTATTTAGTCTCATCCATATTGAAAAACACCAAAAAGTATGAGTTAGTCCAGTGATTAGAAAGGACTTGATACCAGGGACCCTTGGATTCTGGTCTACAAATGATCCTGTAAGGTGAGTAAATCACAGGGCTACTTTCTCAGCAGCTGGAAATTGACACAGTATCATGGGCTACGGTGGAATTATACTGGCTTTCACCATCTGCAAATCTGTTTCATCTTTCCTTTAGGGTTTATTTTTCCATTTGTAAATAGGCGAACCGTTGTCTGGATTGTAGTGAAATTAATAGAAGTTAGTTGGATACTTTATCATGCCTCAATGAAGGTGAACAAGGTTCTTTGGGTAAATCCCATATCTATCTATCATCATCATCGTCATCATCGTCGTTGTCTCAGATATACATTTATTATTGCATATTGTTGTTTGTACTCTGGTGATATCTGCAGACCTTAGTCACAACTGGAGTTCTGTTGTAGCTGATGTTTTACAAACAGTATGGAGGATAGTCCTTGCTCCAAAGAATTGATAAGCTAACACAATATGCTATTAGACTCTATAAGAAGGAATACCATCTTTTTTCTACATGGAAGGATCTTACGTTTTCACTTCTCTTTTTTAAAAATATAACACACATTTTCACTTCTCTTTTTGTTAAATATAATATAAGCCTTTTGCCATGAAACCCATGAATGTATTTGGTTAATTTAAATATAACATATAAATAATAGATGCACATTGTTGTGTCTTTGAGCTTCATCAAATGAGCCTCTATTACTGGCATTAGCTGTGTATATACATTCAAATAATCTGAGAGAATTCTCCTAGGTTTGTTCTCCAAGTTGAGAAATTAACCCAGAGCCTCATGTATAGACATTCAGTGCTGAGGCTCAGAAGAGTAAAGTGCTTGTAGTACTGACACTGCACTCCTGGAGGCAGGGAAGGGGAGTCATGCTTTGCAGGCTTCCATCGCCTGCCTGGCAACAGGTGGAAGCAGTGCATAAAACAGTTCTGATTGGCTGACCCAGATTGCCCATGGTTAGCTTGTGTTTTCCTGCAGCAGATTGTGAGGATTGTAACTCTCTGGACTCTCTGGAGCATCAGAGTCCAGCAAGCGACACATTTTCTTTCTGGGATTGGGGAGGAAATGCTGGAAGGTTATGTTCTCTTCTGAGACAAGTCACAGCATGTACAGACATTTGCTCTCTCAGGAGTGATTTAACTGTAGCTATTCCCACATTTTTTTTTCCCACGGTGGCCACTTTTACTGTGGGAGAAAAAGCCTGAAAATCTGTACACTTACAGTTTTTCCTGGGAAAGCAGTGACTCTCCCAGGAGAAACTGAATGTCTGCACAAGGCCACTATTTTCAATTATAAGTTGGACCCAGGACAGGTAACATCTTAACTATCTCATCCTCCCAACCCAGTGGATTTCTGGCAGTAGAAATATGGCTGTTGTCCAAAACTGACTAACATTACAATATTTGTAATGCCTTTTGCTGAATTCATTTTTCCAGGAAAAAGCCAATCTCCCCAACAATTACTTTGCATCAGTTTTCCACCAGCCCAATGGGATCACCCTGCCTGACAGGATGCAAGACTACCAGAGCAAGGGCAATCATACACCTATAATTGGAGAAGATCTTCTGAGGAAACGGCTTGAGAGGCTGGACATCCACAAGTCAGTTGGCCCAGATGGAATGCACCCAAGAGTGTTAAAAGACTTGGCTGACATCATAGCACAACCAGTGGCAAGGATATTTGAGAACTCATGGTACTCATGAGAGGTTCCTGAAGATTGGAAGAGGGCCAATATGGTGCCTATTTTCAAGAAAGGAAGGAAGGTTAATCCAGGGAACTACAAGCCAATCAGTTTGACCTCAGTCCCTGGAAAGATCTTGGCAAAAATCGTCAAAGAAACGCTCAACAACAGCTAATGGAAGACAGCATTCTTAGAGAGAGCCAGTATGGCTTTATTGTGGGTAGGTCTTGCCTGACCAACCGCATTTCCTTCTATGACCAGGTGACACATCACCTGGACAAAGGAGAAGAGGTTGATGTCATATATTTAGATTTTTAAAAAGCCTTTGACTTGGTCTCTCATGATGTCCTCATGGTAGAATTGGGGAACTGCAGCCTCGACAACCTTACAGTCTGATGGCTGGGGAACTGGCTCCATGGTTGCTCCTAGAGAGTGATAGTTGATGGAACCGAGTCAACACAGTGACCAGTGGCATCCCCCAGGGCTTAGTACTCAGACCAGTACTCTTTAATATATTCATAAATTATCTGCATTTGGGCTAAGTTCGCAGATGACAGCAAGTGTGGTCACGCTAAAGGACAGACTAGCAGTTCAGGCTGACCTGGACAGTCTCACAAGGTGGGAAGATCAAAACCTGATGACATTCAACACAGAGAAATACAAGGTGCTCCACCCTGGGAGAAAAAACCCACATCATACTTATAGGTTCAGCAGTGCTACACTCACTAGTACCATGACCAAAAGAGACTTGGGGGTCATGATTGAACACAAGATGAGCATGAGCCACCAATGCAATGCCAAAGCTGGTAAAGCAAATAAACTCTGGCTTGTATCTACCTATGCATCTCAAGCAAGACCCAAGAAGTCAACCTCCCACTTTACTCAGCCTTGGTGAGGCCGCAGCTGGAGTATTGAATCCAATTCTGGGATCCACACTTTAGAAAGGATGCGGAGAAGCTTGACAGAGTCCAGAGGAGAGCCATGCACATGATTAGAGTTCAAGAGAACAGGCCTTGTGAGAAGAGGCTGGGAGGCATGGGTCTCTTCAGCCTGAAGAAGCGAAGGCTCAAGGGTGACTTGGTGGCAGCCTCAAAGTATTTAAAGAGTGTACATCAGGAACTGAGAAAACATCTGTTCACTAGGGCACCCCAAGGGAAGACAGAGATCTAACAGTCACAAACTGCTAGAAGACCATATTAGACTAGACATAAGGAAAAACTTCTTTACCGTCTGGGTCTCCAGAGTCTGGAATAGACTCCCCCAAGAAGTGGTGCAAGCAACTACTCTGGATACCTTTAAGAAATGCTTGGATGCTTATCTTGCTGGGGTGATCTGACCCCAGCTGACTTCCTGCCCCTTGGGCAAGGCGCTGGACCTGATGATCTTGCAAGGTCCCTTCCAGCCCTAATGTCTATGAAATCTATGAATGAGTAGTCAAGTATGTAAGAACTGTTCTGGTAACCTGTTTGGAATCCAAACAGGACTCCTACTCAGTGTTTTTTTGCAAAAGCTGTGAGGACTTGTTGTGTCTGAAGTACAGATCTAAACTTGTGTAGTTCAGCCAAGGTGCGTGTCCCAAAATACAACTGAGTCACAAACGTGAGAGTGAGCAGAACTGTCAAATGCAGCACATTTATTTCTGGCTACCTAACCTGAGCAAATGTACTCATAAAAAGCCTATTGTAAACACAAAACTTGACCTGAAATAGCGCAAAAGCAAATAATTCAGTGATATAAAACATGAGGAAGAACCCCACGCTGAGGGAAGAAGCTATCTAGTGATTAAAGCACAAACCCAAAATCTGGATTCTATCCCAGCTCTGCCCTCAGATTCCATGTCTGTATGTAATATCAGAGAGATTGTTGGGCCATAGACACGGACCACAGAAGACATGAGGCTATTTACAATTAAGCACAGAAAATGAGAATATAGTTCCCTCTTGTCAGATGCATCTAGTGCCCCTTCTGAATTAGTCTGATTACATAGTCCCAGGCCAGATGTGAAGAGTTAGCTCCTCATGCACTAAGCCACAGTACACAACTCCTAACATCTGACCAGCCAATGTAAATCTGCTTCGCGGTTTGAAACCAGGAAAAAAAAATATCCTTTGAGATACATCTTAATATGAGGAAATGAGGCTTGGTACTGTAGATTTTCCCTTTTGAGATTATTTGACTCTGATGATTAATGAAGAATTGAGGGTATCCATAAGTCAAGGGAATGTTATATCCATTCTTTCCCAACAGGGGGGCTACTATGGAAATTTCCTGAAAAATAATAACATTTTTTTGAAACAAAAAGAATATTTGATTATGAAATCTCATGTATGACAGCATGTACAATGATAAAACTTACCTGCACCTATGTTTATACAGAGTAGCATTTTGAAAATGCCAGTGGTATGTCAGATTTCTGTTACTATCAATCAATAACTCATAGCTAGGTAACTGTTATATCATTTTTTTCCTGTAAATTGAACCTTGTGAGAACCCTGAGCAGTCATGAGATGTATTTGATTTGCATAGTTCCTGTAGCATATTATGCATACAAACAGAAGTCGTGCTCTTTGGAAAAGGAAAAAAGAACAAAAATTCTTTATGGGTGTCAGCGATGGGTGATGCAGCTTGGATTTCATATAGGTAAGGCACTGGAATTTCCTCGGAAGTCATGAGAGGAAGTTATGAGGGAAGTAGTTTGGGACCTAAGGTACATGCTTCTGAGGTGGGAGGAGAGGGGTGCTTTAATTAGAGGTGGGGTGCTCTTCCGAGCCACTGTAATTAAAGCACCCACAATGTTTCATGTATTCAGCATCTTGCACTTCAAAATGGCAGTGGGGGCATTCATTTGACGAGCATCTAAGTGTCCTCGCCGCTGTTTTGAAGCATGAGGATGCTGAATACACGAGATGCTGAGGTTGTTGGAGCATGCTAATTAACACGCTCCAGTGGACTCGATTAACTGAGACTCGATCAACTGAGTCTGCGCTTATGTGCTGTAATGTGCTGTAATTACAGCATTATTGGAGCAGGTGCCCTGCACATCTACAGGCACCCTAAGAAACCAGGGTTTGATTCCCTTCTTTATCCCAGACTTTCTATGTGACCTAGGTCGTATCTACAAGTAAATGTTCCAGTGCTTTTGAGCATGCTTCACTGTTCCAGGTGAGGTTTCTTCAGAAGCAGTGCACCCACATCCATATGGCACTTGGAGAAAGTTGCCATTGCTGAGTGTCAGTAGAGAAGAAGCCGATGCAGCTACGCAGCCTCCAGATCAGGGGGCAGCCTCCCACCGAAGAGCATTGTTCTTGATGGTCCCGTTCTGAAGCTCAGAAAGTCTGCTGTGTTGACATGGCCCTAGTCTCTCTGGTCAGGTACAGAGGTTACACTTATTGCGTGTTAGGCATGCAGATAATGCTCTATAGCCATAACCACATAGATGCTTAGGGCACATAGATGCTGTAAAAATGGAGATCCTGCTCCAAGAAAACCATGAACGGATGGATGTGGTATCAGACTTCAGCGTTGTAAGTTAAAGCACCATAAAAAAAGCTGTACCATATCCCAATGTCATTCACGGTAGACCACGTTCCACTGACATCCCATGGACCATTGCAGCACCCTGCTCAACCCCCTTGACAGAGCGCCAGGCCAGCCCCATCCCTGGGCTGTCACTGACAAGAGTCAGCAAAGTCCCTGTTTCCAGCCTCTCTCCCCACCCCCGCTTTCCTTTGGCCATCTGTAAGCCACAATCTGGTATTATTGCTCAGTGTGCAGATTCCATCTACCCAGGACACACACACATGTGCACACACACATACCAGGTGCAGGGCATGCTGAGTGGCTATATGGGTGGCTCATGGCTATGAAGATGCATGCCATGATGAGCCACTGCCACATCAGGTCCAGGTGGGCACCTGTGATGTCCCAAACAGCCAATTAGGGGCAACTCAGCTGTTCAGCTCTGCTTGGGAGTCTTCAGCAGCTGGGGAGCCTGCAGGGCACTCTGGGAGGCATGTGAGAGCCCCCTGACCTGCTTCACTCGGGCCGTGCAAGCAGGTTTTGAGCTCCCTCCCCTAATATGTGTTCTGCTTCCTCCCAACCTAAACAGGGGCACTTAGACAAAAGCTCGAAAGTTAGAGCACTGCCACTGCAGGCTTCTTGAATATCTGTACTTAGCCTCTGTTCCTGAATTCCCCAACTATAACTTGAGAAAGTATTATTAACATATCTCACCGGAATGTTGTGACAATAAATATCTTAAAGTATAGTGAGTCACTCAGATGCTATGGTAAAGGGGATAGAATAAGAATATAAAATATGTTCTAGGATCAGACCAAGACACAACTTTTAATTGATACTTTTCCAGCTAGAAATATAGAATAAGTACTGTTCATTTAGTCTGTGTAATGTCTAACTATATAAGGGTGTGTATGTGAGTGTGTGTGTGTGAGTGTGTAATATCATAACAGAGATACTGCTGTGTGTGCCATAAACTCTAAACTTAGTAATACATAATGCAAGAGCATGCTTTCTCACTTTATTTCTGTATCTGGAAAGTTTCAGCACTGGCACCATATCAATATTTATTAATGCATTGTGAACTAGAACCTGTGATTATTACTCATACTATCTCATACTTTACAAGCTTCAACTCAGAAGAATAAAACCACATCTGCTTTTGCTCTTCCCATATTTTATTCAATGTTTTAACAGCTTTGCCGTAAATATCTCATCCATTACGATTCAGTTGTGACTGTATCAACTTCACATCTCCTGTTTTATTGCTGTCATTATAGTTAAACAACGCACTGTTAATTCTGTTAACTAACAAGTTCATTGTTCTCAGTAGTCAGCAATCTCCATTTGTTGAGTCCACAGTGTTATTGGTTGTAAATCAAAACCGGGGACTGATTGAAGCATTTCCCTTCATTTGGAAAATGACTATATGTTCTGTATAAAGGCTGCTTAATAAAAAGCTATTTATGATGCCAGGTAATGCTGATTACAGGGTAATACTGATTTAGTGAGAGCAAAAATACTGGCATCTGCTCACTGTAAGTCCTGCCACAGCATCCAGATGAAAGACATGTGATTATACTCTAGGTTGGTGAGGACTACTCAATAAAACCAGGACCACTAAAATGAAGGTGAAGGACCTTCACAGAGAAATATAATCTGTTTCAAAGTGTCTGACAGGTTCATGAGGATGGCATACCGGTTTTGAGACATGGTTATGGAGGGGTCAGGAGAAACTGGTTTCAAAGAGGAAATCAAGTTAGGGAGAAGCTAGGGAAGAGGAACTCCAAGCAATGCCTATAGACAGTGCATTCAATGAGCTTAATTGAAAAGGGAGATAGGGCAATACTTGGTTCAGACATTTTCTCTGTTCCTTTTAAGGTGGGAGAGAAAGTTTTATTGCAAGGAGAAGGAACCAAAATAGAACAAGAAGTTAAACCAGAATAAGGGCAGGGATGAGGGTGAGCACTAGGGGAATCAGGAAATGGAGTGAGAATGGCTGACTAGGGAAAGAGGCGAGAGGAGAGCAGACAAGAACCTTCTGCATCTGTGATGATGAGGAGGAGGAAGAGAAAAGATTTGTAAGAGGCAGAAGGGGGCTAGGGAAAGCAAGAAAAGGGAGGGAGAAGGCCAGATGGTATTTTTGTCAAATTTTTCTTGGAACAAATTAGCAAGATCATATGCAGAGAAAGAAGTGGAGGTAGCTGAAAGGGAAAGTTTGAGGAGTGAGTCAAAACTAGAGAAGTGGCAGCCAGGATTGTGGATGAGGGCTTGAATTAAATTGAAGAAATGCAAGTTGTTTGGTTAGTCAGATGGGAAGAAAGGAATACATTCGTAATGTAGGGTATTAACTGGGACATTGGATTGCTCTGCAGCCTAAGAGGGGGATCAAGAAGAGCATATATCAGGCCAGATCCAGGACTAGGGAACATGAGGAAGTTGCAATGAGAAAGAGGGGCAGGGGAGTCAAGGGTGGAGAGGAGAGAAGCCTGGAGAGGATCAACCAACATATCCCAGGTAAGAGAAAGGAGAAGGCAATGAGGAGAGGCCCCAGGTGAGAAGCCATGATGCTAATAGACTGGAGGTGAGAGGGTCTTGGAGTTGATGTTGAATGACCAGGTAATGGTTGAAATCAGGGAAACCAACAGCAGATAGATAGAGAGGAGAGGAAGAGGAGCTGAAATTAGAGACAGTTGCAGGTGCAGATGAGCTGGATAGAAAATAATAGCAACTTGAAAGGCAGAAGATGGTGATTGGAATTAACGTGGAAAGTGGGGGGCTGTAATTATGGAGGGAGGACTAAGGTTGGGACACCCTGCAAGTGAGTTCCAGAGGAATGTCTTCTCTTTTCAGGAAGTTGGAAAGCCTTGTGCACCCCACCCCTCCAACTGAGATAGTATTGTGTCAACTTCTTTCTTTATTTGCATTCAGTTCTAGCTCTAATGGTCACTGCTCCTACTTGAAGTAAGAAAGCTACACTACACTTGTCGACTTCTTTAGGCAATAGCCTCCCTTGGCGGGGGGGGTGAGGATGGAAGTAACCTAATAATGATAATGCCTCTCTGGTTCAGGACTTCTGGGAAATGTTCTTTGTGCCATAAGAAAAAAAAAAAGATTTAAAGTACTGAAATGCATTGTGATTAAACAACACTGGCCATTCCAGAACAATGAATCAAACTCTTGTTCTCACTTCTTAAATACCAAGGTGATAGGCTCTCTATAAAAGCCACACAAAGCGGGTGGGGTGGTCTGGTCCCTCCAGTCCATGGGAAATGTTTAGAACTATTATTACTTCAAAAACTCCACAGGATTTACTGCTTCTCAGAGCCAAATTGCCCATGAGGTCTCTGTGCCCACAGTGACCTTTGCCAGCTCTCCCTTTGACAAAACACTCAGGCTGATCTTTGCTCACCCGGTTCTTTTATGTCTGTGATCAAATTCTTTACCTTGGGAGCTTCCAACAGTGATTATCTTCTGTCCTAGCAAGTGCCATTGCCAATGTGCTTAAACAAAGGGATGTTTATTTGCCACTAAAAAGGAAGGGAAATCAAGAATAAAGCAAAGAAGGGGAATGGAAATGGCTCCTAGTTAGCAAAACATTGTGATGTGCCTAAATGCAGAGGCCAAATCACATCATTTAAAATATCTTCATTAAATGGGATTAAACACCTGTATAGTTTTAAGAAACATTTGTTTCCGTACCAGCCCTGATCTTACTCTAAGCCTGCAGTGTTATCAATCCATAGGCATCACTGAGAATGTTCCTCTGGGCAGGAGGGTAACTTCCTTGTCAGCTGCTTTGGAGAAGTCAAGCCTTCACCCCTTCTTCCTGCATGAGGAGAGTTGTCAGCAATCCTGTGGGAAGTGGCAGGCTAGTGCCTGGGCAGAAAGCAGCTATAGAGGGCCTTTATACCCCCTCAATCCCTGGTGCCAGCATGCAAGATGGGTCACAGAATGCTACTAAGCACTAAGCAGTAATCAATAATAATACAAATCAGTTCTCCTGCATGCAAGAATTATGCACTTACCCTTAGACATGACGATGACTGAAATCTGGTGAAATGCCCAGGCTTGGGCCATTTCAGATGGACTTTTGTGCAAAAAATAGAAGCTGCCCTTTTAAGGATCTGTGAGCCAATTGATTTCACAATGTAAGTAAGCCTGTCTGCTTCAGAGAAATATGTAGTCATTAGCTCTCTTTTTTTCTATATATAATTCCTAAAGGAAAATATACCTTGCTTGTGATTTGAAAGCTGTCTCTTGAGACATCTTGGATGCCTGGTATCATTTGAATTCCTAACAGTCCTTAACTGAGCGCCTGGCTGTTAAAAATCATTTAAAATGAAGATTGAATGAAATTCACAAATGTTTTGTGCCAACATAAGATGAATTCACAGGAAATAGCTTCAAATCCAGTTGTGGGGCTTTTATATATAATAAATAGGAATGGACAAATATGATTTTAATAACACAGCTCTGAGTGAGATCTTTTATTGGTCTATTATGAGTAGGAAGCATGTAATGCTTAAGCCGGATTAAGGACCTTCATAACAAGATTGAAAAATACATTTGTTGCATATGTGACATTTGCTATAGACACATAAGAGGGAGGAACCTTGAAAAGGCTACATTTTTCCCTCACATATACAGGCATGTGCAGTTTCTAATGATGTCAAGAAAGCCCTAATTCAGTCAACAAACTTTAATATAATTGGCTGGAGTCATTGTGGGACCATTGGCGAAGGTATTGGAAGACTCATGGTGCTCAGGAGACGTCCCAAAAGACTGAAAAAGGGCCAGTGTGGTTCCAATCTTTAAGAAGGGGAGGAGGCAGGATCTAGGAAACTATAGGCCAGTTAGTTTGACCTTGATACTGGGTAAAATTTTGGAAAAAATTATCAAGAAGTCCATTTGTAAGAGATTGGCAGAAGGCATGATACTGAAGGATAACCAAGATTTAATTGCGGGCAGATTGTGTCTAACCAACCTCATCTCCTTCTATGATCAAGAAACAAAACCACTTAGATGTGGGAGATTCGATTGATGTCATATACTTGGATTTTAAAAAGGCCTTTGATATGGTCTCCCATGATCTTCTTATAAAAAAAAAAAAAACTGGGAGATTGTGGGCCGGCAGAGTCCATGGTCAGGTGGGTTGGGAACTGGCTAAGGTGTCAAACCCAGAGAGTATTAGTAGACAGGTCTGTATCATCCTGGCAGGAGGTGGCCAGTCTTGTCCTGCAGGATTCGGTTCTTGGCCCCAAGCTGTTCAACATCTTTATCCAAGATTTTGATGAGGATGTGGAAAGCATGCTGGCCAAAAGTGTGGACAATACTGAGTTATGGTGAAAAGTGATCATGCTACAGGATCCAACCGCACCTAGACAAGATGGAAAAGTGGGCAGAGTGGAAGTGAATGCAGTTCAGTAAGGATAAATGCAAAGTGCTTTCTCTAAGGATAGCAGTAGCTAGTGACATGAATATGGGTTAGAAAGAGATGTCCTGGCCAGCACAATGGCTGAAAGAAACCTCGGGGTTATGGTTGATCACAGAGTGAACATGAGCTGCCAGTCTGATGCTCTAGTCAACAGAGCTAATAGCATACTGGGATGCATTAGCTAATACATCATGAGCAGGGCTAAGGAAGTGATACTTCTTCTCTACTAGGTGCTGGTGAGACCCCAGCTGTAGTATTGTGTCCAGTTCTGTGTGCCGCACTTCAAAAAAATGTGGAGAATCTTGAAAGAGTCCAGAGAAGGGCCACAAGAATGATTTAGGGCCTGGAGGACAAACCTTAGGAATAAAGACTACAGGATCTGACACTGTCCAGCCTGTGGAATAGAAAACTGAGGGGGGACTTGGTGGCCATCTAGAAGTATGTAAGGGGTGAATATCAGGAACTGGGAGAAAAGCTGTTTGCTAGGGTGGCCCAGGGAAAGACAAGGAGAAATGGCCATAAACTCAGAGGGAGGTTTCAGGTTGGATACAAGAAAAAAACTTAGTTACAGTAAGGGTGACCAGAATCTGGAATAGACTTCCCAAGGAGATGGTGCAGTCCCCAACCTTGGAAGTCTTTAAGAGAAGACTGGACAGACACCTTAATGGGATCATTTGTTCTCAACGGTATTCCTGCTCAAAGCAGAGGGGCTGGACTCAATGATCTTTTGGTCCCTTCCAGTCCTTAATTTCTATGATTCTATGAATATTTTTATCTGAGATAAATTGATATTCCCTTTTTAACCCACTATACTATTGCCATTCTTCTCATGGGCCTACTTCTGATGGGTTGTGCAAATCAGCAGGAGCTTCAGGTGCACCAGCAGACTGGATCCAGTTTTGCTAATAGAACAGGCTCCGTTTTAGACCTCCAGAAACCAGGCAGTGTCACCTATTGTGGCATAGGACACAGAAGGCAGGGGCTGGGGGGCTCTGCTCTGAATCTACTACATGACCTTGGCCAAACACAATACATTTCTGTGTTCCAGGTTCCCCATTTGTAAAATGGGGATAAGGATGTTTAACTCTCCCTGAAGTGTTCTGAGATCAATGGATAATAAGTGCTATAAAAGATGTAGAGAATAATATCAAGAAGAGTCATAATAAGAGGGGGGCCTCTTGAATCTCTCTAGAAACTTGGACTTCAAAGCTAAGTACAGACAACCAAAAAGCCCAAGGCTGAATCAATTCAATCTTCACAGGTTATCTTAAGCTGCATCGATTGAACCAATAAGCAAGTGAACAGACATTCACTTTTGATTCTGGAAATGCAGCCACATGCCTGCAGTGGGCCAAGCCAGAAGACCAGGGTGGAGGGGGAAGGGGAGGCACCAGAGCATGCCTCCCTGCTCTGCTGGAGCAGGCAGCTTGGGCCAAATTTAGCCTTCTCACCCTGCAAGAGGGGGTTTACGAGGAGATGCAAAGCACCTTGGGATGCTAGGAGACTGTCAGTTAACTTGAAACTTGAATCTGGAGGAGACCTGGGACAGAAGTTCAATAAATTGATTTAACCTAAGTGAAGTTTGATACTACATCCATTCAGGTTTATCTTAAACAAGTTTCGGCCATTCTGAAAGCAATTAATATGCACTGAACTTCTGTTGTGTTGCAGATTTGAACTAGTTTCCAGTCACTTCTATGGGTTTATGTACAGTAAAATCCCTGTTTTCCGGGATTTTACTAACCGGCACACTCTAGTAACCAGAATTTCTGGCCAGCCAGCTGGACATGGTTGGGGAGAGGGGGGAAAGCTTTGTTTAACATACACTGGGACAGATGCACCATGAACATCATTCTTTGTGGCATTTTACCATGTACTGAAGTTGTGCTGGCACTACTTGGCATCCCTGGTCCCCAAGACAACTTGTTCTCAGCAGTCAGTGTTCATGTTACGTGCCCCAGCACCAATACACAATATGTAAGTGATTCCAGAGCACTCAGCCAACGTGATGTCTAGTGTAGCATTGGCCGTGAAGCTGTTAGGGGACAGGAACCAGGTGCAGAGCTCAAATGACATGTTTGACCAGTTGTGTCCACGTGGCTGTGCATGGTGCTGCATACAAACCTGCACACGAGCTGAATGAACTTGCTAAAGAAGCAGGGGAAGGCCTTGACTGTGCTGCAGGAATACGGCACGCACATGACTTGCCAGTGCTACGGGATCAGGAGCTACAGGGCATGTGAGTGGCAGGGGTCCAGTCAGGACTGGACGTGCAACTGATGAGCCTTGGGAGCGGGAACTGACTAGGAAAGTGTGGCTCTGAACTCTCAACATGGGAAGATGAGTATAGTGGGTACGGTCCCTGGGGGGCCAGCCAATCAGCACTTCCCTCTGCAGTCAGCTGCCCTTGGGAGCTCTGGGGTTGGGAGCCCTTGCAAAGCATGCTGGGATCTCAGCATTCTAGCCCTCCCCCAACCCCTCTCCCACTGCAGAGTACTAGCAATACCGGCTGTCACCTTGTTTTGTGGCAGTCCAGACAACCAGTCACTTGAACAGATGTACATGCGCATCGCACCATGTTTTTGTGGCACGACAGATTTCCCAGATATTCTCAGCACTTCAGATGAATGCCTTCCCGTGCCCTTACACAGCACTGTAAAGACCAGCTGAAAAGAAAGGGGTATGTGTATAAGCAGGACTCTGCTCATGTGACTGCACAAATTCTGTTCTAATTGTGGCAACTAAAACCTGCCATTGTGCTTACATTGGTGTGTCAGGGATTGTATTTTTGCTTGTTTTTTTTTTAACAATCAATTATTAAAGCTCTAAAACAAAGAAATGAAAGGACTGGTGGGCAGAGTGGAAAAGCAAAGTCCTGCTTAACACTGAATATCCTCTCAACTACTAGGTTGGTTTGTTTGTAAAAACCCTGAGAGCGGCCACTGTGTCCCTTTGCTGAGCTGTTTGTGTTTCTGCAGAATTAGTAATTGGAGAGGGAGTGCCACGAATTCCCATTTCCCCATTTGATAACTTACTACTCAGTACTGTATCAAATTGAACACAATATGAAGCTTGGCTTGGTGACAATTACCCATTAGTTGGTATTTTTTTAATTGAATTTGATAATGGAACAAGAGCGATACAAAACTTGGTGGCATTTGATTCACAGGGGCCCATCAGAACCTTTATTAGTTTTACATGGGCTTTGCTTTGAGATTTGGGTCCAAAATTCCCAGTGAAACTCAAAGAAAACACCCCAGCAACCACAGCTGGCCCTGGCTTGGAAAAGAAGTCTGGATGGTTCATAACGCAATCCAGCCTCACTAACAGGCATTTAAATCTCATCTGACCTGGTTTCAGGATTGTGTAGTGAAGGCATTTATCTGGAAGGTATGGTCTTGTGTGACCACAGACCTATACATAACCTTAGACAAGGCATTTGATCTCTCTATGATAATAATGCTCTCCTAATTCCCAGGGCTGTTGTGGGCTTTGAATTCACTAATATTTGTAATTTGTAAATTCCAAATTCCTGAGATCAAAGGACCAAAGAAAGATCTGTGAACGGGACTTTACTCAAACTTTGCTTTCAGCCCTTTAATACAAGTCTCTATGTATTTTCACTTATTTCAGCTCTGCTTTGGTTTCACTTCCTATGTATTTTGTACCACAGATTTTGAAAGAGTTCTGATCTGTTTTACTAGAAAGCATAGTTCTGAAAAGAAGCGCAGAGAAGATGGGATGGGTTGAATAATCTTTAGTACTTATACAGGGCTGTAATTAAATTTGCCTGTTGTGCAAATCTTGGGGAGCTCTGTCCTGATCTTGAGAGCTTTTATCTTTTATTAGCTGACAGAAATCATAATACTGTCTCATGATAAGACGAGAACAGATTCTCTAACCCTGGTTCATATCGGTAAATAGGCAGACAAGGTTCTTTGCAAGCTTTCAGGCACAACAGCCTCCTTCAGGCACAGGGAGAGTCTGTGGGTGTTTGCCTGCTCTCCAGGGTAGAATAGAAGCCAAGATGCAAAATGTAGGTCTCTGAAAATAAAAATGTGTGGCAGGAAGGAATGGGAGACAATAGGTGCGAGACAGGTGGTGGTGTGGGGAAAGAGGAACGTAGAACGTGTGACAGAACGGAGCTGGTAAAATGCAGACGGGTTACCTGGGGTCAGCAGATGGCAGGCAGGTTATAATGTGCCATAAATCCAATGTCTATATTTAGTCCGTGACTTTTTGCATCCAGTAGATGTCTGTGCTTGTGAGTGTTTGTTCCCAAAAGCTTGCAAAGAACACTTTTTCCAACTATTTAGTTGGTCTAATAAAAGATATCACATTTACCCAAGAACCTTGTCTGCCTATGTCCTTAGACCAACACAGCTACAGCCAACAACCCTTTAGGTAAATAGAGCACGTACTCCTGCAAATAGTTCCACAGGCTTTGGTGGAACTGATTTATTGATTGGCTGAAAGAAGACAGAATAAGACTACTTTACAGCAGGTCTGGGTTAAGAAAACATTTGATGATAGCTGTGATACACACTGTCTGGATCTTCCTGCTTTGATCTGCCGCAACTGCTGAAGTCAATGGGACAACTCAACATGAGTATCATTGGAGGGTTTGCAGACAATACAGAAAAATACAGGACAGCGATCCTCAAAGGTTAATTCCAGTAGTTACCTCCCGCACTAGCTTCTGATTTGTGGCTATGCAGCCACTACACAACATGGCCTGATAACTCATGTGTCACTTCCATGGCAGCTAGAAAAAAAATATGTATCTGTGTAGAAGATCAGGCTTTGCTTTCTGAGAATTTCTCTAGCCAGGTTGCAGATCAAGACAGGCATTTTGCCAGCAGGGTGACCTCTAGGATGGGCAACAGAATTCATATTTGGGAAAGTTATTAATCTATGCCAAATATGCAATCACATGTGAGGCTTGTACTTGGTATTATTTAATTTCATTCCAATTATTCCAGAAAAAACAATTAAGAAAATGAATAATTATAAAAGTAAGGTCAACTCAATTTTCTCTACTAATGTTTTTAGTTACTAGACTCATTATTGCTAATTCCTTTCATAATCTTTGCCATCTAACCTCATTTGTTTCATTTGTAAGTGGCAAGAAGGGAGCATCATAAAACTTCAGTAAAAACAAAGCAGCAAAACCATGTCATTTTAGTTATTTCCTGAGCAAGTAATTATCTGTTGTTAACCTTTATGGGAAGAACTCTTCTGATTATCTTCAATATAGCTGTTAAATTCATCAAACTGAAATGTCTATCCTTACGTTTGTAATTGCAATTTCCTGAAGTAAAGCAAAAACTAAATATATGCACGCCTGCTGAATAATTGCATTATATATATTTACATTATAAAATAGATATTTGAAAGCAATGTTCTAGGGCTTAGAAGTAAACCATCTAGCCTATTAACTACCCAACTGAAACTAAGTACATGTAACTGAATTTCACATTCTTTTCTGGCATATGTGACTGATTTGGTTCACAAAACTACTTTGGATTTTTAAGACCTCCCATAGTATGTAAGGCCTCAGCCAACACCTATTCAAATTGGACTTTTCACACTAATCCTGCAAATTACAATGCCTGAGCAAATCTCTGCACTTCTGTGAAGACTTTCTGACTTCAGTAAGGTTTTGCTTAATGGTCCATCAATATGAAAGAAGTAGCTGGATTGGGTCCCTTCTTTTGTGTTTCCAGCCAGAAAGCAAAAAAAGCAAGGAGGGATAATTATTTAAAGAGAAACTACATGTAGGAGAGGAGAAGACAAAGGCCTCCATCTGATCTTTAACAGTAGTGTGAATCTGTTTATTAAAATGAAAGGAATTACCTCTTATTTATTGTAACATCTAAGTACAGTCCTAATGGAAATTTTCTTAATTACTAAAAATGGGGATCAGTTTGAGCTTTAGGTGAAAGCTCTTAGTTTATTTGAAGGGTGATCCATGGTTGTAACCAATAATGAAATCTTCCTGTGAGCAGTGGGGAAATACTCATATATTTCAAAATGAAACGTATGATATAATCCTTTGAAATATATTGATATATAGGGACAATAAATTTAATGGTGACATATTGATGGGAGCCTTCATAATTCCTTAATTGTACAGAAACCATTATACAAGAATGTTAAGGTGAAAAGGAAGCCCTTGTAGATGTTTAAAGGAGCATATCCACATCAAGATGCCTAAATTAAAAGGGGTGACAAAGGTCACCAACAGTCTTTCACTCATGAAGGATTTACTGAGATGGATGTGAACAGAAGAATGGATTGCTGTATAAATTTCTGCAATATGATCATTTCAAGCAAAGGGAATAGTCTTCTCCAAGAATCTGTAAAAAAATTAATTAATTAAGAATTATTCTGAGCCCCCCCCCTTCAGTTGGGCTTCTGCTAATATTTTGGTGAGAGCAGGATATTTTATTGTCTTTTTAATAGTGACCGTGATCTGTGCTGTTTGTGAGAGGAGTGAATACAACGTAAATGCCATATCACAAGAGCAAGTAAAAACTGAGACAAAGGATATCACAAACTGGGTGTTTAATGGTGTTATATATGGAGAAGCTGGTAGGACATCAAAATAGCTCAAGTATTGAGCTGTAAAAAAGTAGGAGGAGGGAAGAATTAGAAATGAAGTTGTAAGCTACTGGCAATACCTCCAAGCTCCAGCAAAAATATTCCCAAAGACTCTTTCATTCACCATTACTGTTCATGATAGATCCTCTAAAGCTCTTTACTCCCTCTACCCTATCCTCCTCCCTTTCCATCCATTCCTCCGTATTTCGTCATTCTCTGCTGACCAGTTCCCCTGGCATCCCTAATTGCCCTCCATGTTCCCCTAAGGTAGAATCCAGATGTTACTGCCAACACCTCTATAGGGAAACGCAGTGTGATCAAGTAAGAGGAGTCAGGAGACTAGATTTTATCCTGGATCTTCCATTAACCCATTATGTGACCACAGACACGGCACTTAAACATGGGCTGAATACATTGACGGTGGTATCTGTCTGTGGATTTTATACTGCCACCCCTCGTTGTAATATCCAAAGGGTATTACTAGTTTGAAAAATGTTAGCACTTGTTTGCTGAATCAGTCAGGCCAAATGTTATATTAAAACACCAAAAATGGTTGGTTTCAGAGTGTGTATGTATGACACGCTGAAAATTGGGATTCTTAGAAAATGCGTCAGACAGGTCACTAAAATAGGTCATTAAAAAGGCCAGTAAAAATCCTAGTAATAAATTGTGAGGTTACTGAGGCCGCAAGTTTATGGCTGTTGAATTAATAAACATAAATTTAAAAATGGCCACAACAACTGTTCTTTATTGTTACGTAAAGTATTATGCCACACAGAGCAAGATTTCAGTATGCAGCCTGTTGGCTAACCCTAAGCATAAGATCAGTTTAATAGTTGACGTATCCTCTGCCAGGGTTTATATCATGCCTTGGAAGGGAGCAGGACTTGGTGAACTAATAGGTTTTTCTCAGCTCAAACTAATGCCAGTATGATTATATTTTTTAATCAGAAAAATGTGTTGCTGAAAAGTACAGAGATTAACCACCACAATTGCCTGTAACAAAGGCAAGTTTTGTTGGATGAGCAGAGATGCTGATGAATGACATGATTTGAAATGTTTTCATCCTAATGGCTTCCTCTTCTGAAGTTAATTTTTTTTTGTCAGTTGCCAAAACATTTATGAGCAGATTTGTGGATAATGACACTCTTAGATGGGGGTTTAAATAAAAATCTGTTTCATTTGCAACCTAAAAGACCTAGAATTAAATTAAACAAACTGGGTTGGATTCTGATCTCACTTATACCAGCATAATATATGAATTGAACTCTGGTGTTACACTGCTATGTATAGTGTATAGTAAGTGAGCCACAATAACTCAGGCCTGCTGTTCTTCCTTGGAAAAGGTTAGCATTAGGAGTGACGCATATAAACAAACATTATTTTGCAATATATGTTCACTGTGCACTAGAATGGACTTCAGTCTGCAGCAGTTTCTACTTCCATGGCCAAAGCTGATGGGGAGGATTATTGGAGGAAAGGGTCTGACCCCCAGAGCTTCCTCCGCTCCCTGCCTTTCCCTTCCCCCCCTTCTAATTCTGAAGACAGCGCTAGAAGCAGGGCTAAGCTGCTTCAGCCCAGCCCTGCTCCCAGTGCGCATAGACACAAGTTATTAAAAGCCCTCCATTTTGGAGCATATAATGAGGGTTCAGATTGTCACAGGATTGGGCACTTTTAAAGCACTCTGTGGTCATGCACTTGTGTTTGGTCATGACTATAGAGCACTTTCAGGGGCCGGATCAGGCAAAAATTGTCGCTTCTGGCTGCACCTAATATCTTCTGTTGGTATAAATAGTTGATGTCACCTGGAAAGCCATTTTATTGTGTATGAGCATGAAGAGCTGAAGCACAGAGCAAATATTCGTCCTCTGTAGAATAATCTGAACCTCAAAAGAGTGATCCTGTAACAGACTTATTTTCAACTTTACTTGTAATTGGGTTGATGAAAATACCCTTGATATAGCTGACAGCAGAGCTGTTGGTATGCGCAAAACTAACATTTGTACATTCAAAACCCATGTATTTTGTTCATGCAAATGCTATTGTAAGGGCTTTCTTTTCTTTTTTTCGCAAATGCACCCATTCTACATTGCCTCTCCTCCCTTATGCTGACTTCGCTCTACCAGGTTCATCTATAAACAAAATGTGGCCCTTTATCTTTCCAGTCAGTGGTGATATGTTGTAACCAGAATTTTGTAGACTGATTGGTAAAGGACCCTCAAGTGTTCAAGTTTCTCTGCAAACATCAGCAGTGAGTAATAGATATTGGCAGCTTCGTAATCAAATGTTTCTCTAAAATATTTTTAAGAGCAAATTAGTATTTGAATTTTGTTAAACGTGTTTTTCTTTCCCAACCTAAAAGTAGGCTGAGGAGAAGAGTAAGCGATTGTGCCTTCATAGAGGTAATCTTTAAATTATAAGGTGAAATATCCAACCTTATTTCAATAAATGGCAAAATTCCTTTTCACTAAGACCAGGATTTCTTTCATAGAATTCAGGAAATAGAAAAGACATTTCAGGTCCTACCTACATAATTCCCATGCCAGTATAAGATCCTTTCCTACAGTATATTTTCTAGTGTTTATTTTCCATTTTATTTTAAGCAGTAGGGTTTTTACCACTTCCCTCAGTATGTTATTCTGTAACCCAATAGATCTCGTTCAGGCTGCACCTTTAGCCAGCTATCAAAAACCCACTGGTATCTTCAAAAGCTTCTGAAAAAGGGCTATGTTTGCTTTGCCAGCATTAGGATTCGTTATTCATCTGGTGAATTTTTAAACAGACTCCACGCTTAGTATCAAATTAATGGCCCTGCTGTATTTAGCTGGATATAAAAACATTCAGGGCAATATACATAATAGTTATGTATCTGTAATATAGATACTTGGTAAAAGCTTTCTCATTTTCATCATTTAGACAGGTTGGATCTGGTAAATCATACACAGCACTTAGATCAGAATGACAGTAGGACGGGGGGGGGAGGGTAGAGGAAAAAAGCAAGCGACTGCTGCCAAATACCTTTCCAAAAGACTTGGTTAAATGCTTAAACCCCAAAAGGTACAAAGTAGTTGGACATGAACTAAATTGTCTTCTTTCTTCACTAGATATTTCAGTAAAGGACTGTGATTCCTGTGCGTGGCCTGCTCTTGTTTCAAATCCTAGACTGAACTAAAGCTTCACTTTAAACCCATGCTGCCAGTGACTACTTCGTTCTAGGGGTTCATTTTCAGAAGTGCTGACCAGCCCACAGCTCCAGGTGGCGAAGTACATGTGGTCTGTAGTTACTTGGCAATACTTAAAATTACCCTCAATATTTCTGAAACAGGGGAACCAAATAAATGAGGCACCCAAAACTAATAGACACCTATGAAAATCTAGTCCTTAATTTCTCTGTATTTCTACCCAATCTGCAACCACCCCATCTGGGTTGTGCCGGTTTCTTGTGACAGAAAACTGGAACCGGCCATTTGATAAAGTGCCAGTAGAATAAGAATAAAATACATCTTTGATATAAACTGCTTGGAAGGTTATTAGCTTAGGGAAAGTCTCTGAACATGATTCTCTTCTCACTCAATCCGGTTTTAAAGCCTGTTCTGCAAATTGCTTACTCACTGGTTGAGATATGGTAGCAGGGGTTATGATGCATCTCTATGGTATATGCTGTAGTAATGGATGTAAATTGTTGTAAAGGGGGATATAAATTCACCACCATTTCATTATCCTAGCTTCAGATTTACACCTACATAAATGAGAGCAGGATTTGGCCTTCAAGAAGAAATTCTCTCCTTGAAACTCTCCACTGTCTACAGTATGCTGTGTAGTTATGTGCCCCCATTATAGCTTTAGTAACTGTAGCTTAACTGCTGAATAGTCAGTTTACAATAAAGGTTTTGCTAGTCATAATTATTATCTGGAGGAAAAACATCAGTAGACTCTATGCATAAACAGACCAAGGATCCCTGTAGATAAAGGCAATGGTAATTTAGTGAAAAGGATCAACAGAAAGGCACACCTCTTCCATCTCATCATTCTCCCTTAAGCTTTTACTTAATTTCCTCCTAACACATATTGTCATGACTTTTTTTTTAATTTCACACAAGCTTTTCTCAAGGTTAGAACATCTAATCAGTGAGAATAGAACATTTGTCTCTCTTTTATTTAAATTCATTGCTTGCCAGTCTCTTCCCCTAAACGTATTCACAAATCCTCTCCTGCATTGTCTCACACACTTGTGTGTGTACACACACCTCCTTCCCGTCTGTTTCTCTCCCTCCCTCACGTGTGCACACAGACATACACATGAATAGTTCTCTTCTTAATCATCTCTGATTTTTTGCTTTGTAGCAGTAACCTAGTACCGAATCCCCTCCCGCTCTGCAACTGTCCTAGTTACAAACAATGAAGAAGATAACCTTTTACTTACCTTGAAACCTGAGCAAATAGGCATTTAACTGCGTGTCAGAGAGAGAAAATTAAAATAATCAATAAATGTAGTTTGCAGTCTGGTCAATGTCATTGGCAGTAATTTGCCTCTCTTCTCAAATGATCAGAAGCATTTTATCCCCTCTGCTATTGGTTGCCTCTCAGTAAAATTACTCAGTGCCATTCCACTTTATACTGCAAGCTATGAAAACCCAACTTTCTATGGGTTTTTCCAAGCATTTCCAAAAGAGAAGGCCCTGTATTTCCACTTCAGATTACTAAGACGTGTTATGTGCCAGTCATATAAGTATTGTGAACAAGAATGACAGTTCCTAATTTTTCCCCCATATGCTAAAAATTCTGAACGGCTAAATAGTGTTTCTGTAACAGATCATTCTCACCTTCTATTAATTGCTGATTCTTCAGCTGCCATAATGATACTATTTCCCAGCAGCCAGGATGTTTCTGTCCTTTTGCTGAGGTCATAGTGACTGCTAAATGTGCCACCTTTCCTCTGTCAAGTCAGGAAAATATGTCAGGTTATATATCAAGGCATCACTTTGATCCATAACTTTCTCTGAAGCACATGTCAGTGGAAGAAACTCTCGTACCTGTCCCATTGGGAATGGTAACTCATAAATAAAGAGTCAAAGGTAATTGGCCCGCACAAGCCTACAATTCCATAATATCCTTCACCGTATAACCTAGGGGGTTATGAACACATTTGTTGTTTTTAATAACAAACCTTTCAAATTGGCCTGTGCAGGGATATGCTTCACCACTTCTATTAGTTATTAATTCCACTTTTACCTAACCGTTGTTGGTAAAATCCTCTTAGCTTGGAAAAACAATTTCTTTCCCTGGTGATTCTGTCTTTTTTTGTTAATTCCATGATTTGCTAAGATTCCCTCTCCCCCTTCTCCCCCCCATTAACGGGTTCCTAACGAAGCAGAAGCTACAGAAAGTTCTTAACTCAGCATTGTTTGTGAACTGGCATTACATCTGTGGAATTAGGCACAGATCTGGGAAATGTTTACATTTCTGCATTTACAGAGCAGAACAGTGCAAAATGAAAGCTTTAAGTCTGCATTATAACCCCCCTAATCAGGGTTAGGTTCATAAAATTAACATTTTGATGATCTTGAGTTGACTCCCTTGCTGTACCAAATCCATCTGCTATCTAGCTATTTATACCTTGCTTAATGCTTATCACATAAGCTTATTGCTTATCATTATTTAATACTGCCTAGAGACCTTAATCAAGTTGGGGGCCCCGTCTCTTATGTGCCAGTCCAGTATTTTAACCATAGGTCCTTTTTCTGTTATAACAATGATATTTGAACTTGAAACTTGTACCAGTTTTGAGCAAAATTTGAAAGCAGACAAAACTTTTTTTACTTGTGGCTGTTTAAACCTGGAGTTCAGAATGGACTCGGATGATATGAACAGCTGCAAAATTCATTCAGCAAACAACCAAAAAGGGGTTTACATGGTGGTTTGGATATGGAAAACTCCTTTTTTTGCAGAGCTGTACTACAGAGATAGGAGAAAGAATACAAGCCCTGGTTTATTGTGGATCTCATGTTTATGGGGGCTGGTTATATTAAACTGGAATCAGCAAAATATTCCTTGCCATTATCCAGCTACTTCTTATTTTGGTCAAATATCAGACTCTTAATATTGTCATTCTCTATAGTCCTTTCTCTGCTCACCCTTGCACTCACTAGTGCAAATTCCTAATGGAAATAAGCTGTATAGTTTTGCATTGGTGCAGCTAGACTCAGTTGAGGATTTGCACTGGCAGAGCTCTTTCAATGTAATTAAACTAGTGTGATTAACATAGACCATACCTAATGGTTGATTTCCTGGCAGTTCTGGGGACTTGAAATCCTCATTCCAGCCAAGCCCCCACCTCTGCATGCTGAAGATATAGCACCATATGTTTCTTAGGTATTTTAAATGCATTTCACTTGGCAATTCATATGAACAGCTCTTCCGTTTACTTTATATAATATCTAAAGCAGTAAAAGAAAAGCTTTGGGGGTGCAGTGGGAGACAGATGTAGATAATTATGGTTTTCAAGCCTTAAGAGGCTTCATGCATCATATAAAGTTTTATACTCCGCCAACAATTTAAATCAATTAAAATCTTTAAATCTATAATTGTGCTCTATTTAAGACTTTTTAAAGGGCACAGCACATGTGGATACTTCCCTGCATGTTCTAAAGTATTTTCACAACAGGTCTATTTATTGTGTGAAGTGTCTAGAGGCTATTAAAAAATTATTAGAGGCATTATTAACTCTTTAGGCTGTCTGCTTAATGCAAGCGGCAGATATTCTAAGGCATTATTTATCAGTTAGTCTCAGTTGTGCTAAATTTCTCAGCCTTTAGTCACAATAATTGTAATGAAGCTTAGAATAGATCATGCAGAGTGTCCTCATAATGCTAAACCAATGACTTCTTTTTGCTTGGGTGAGCATTGATTCTCTTTCTTTCATATTACAGCCATGCAAAAGGTACAGGAGACTTCTAATTTATTCTTTTATTCCATCTATGCTCAGGTATAAGAGGCTCTCTTTGTTTTCCTAGCCAGACCTTTTCTTGTTTCTTCCTTCAGTTAGTTTATATTAAAGGATTTCAGACTCTTTAATGAGTCATGTTACTTATCACTAACTGACCAATTGGCTAGAATTTAGATCAACTTTTAGCCCCCTTTTTGTGGCTGTCAAATTCATTCTCCTGTTCCTTGGATGAAACTGAGAATTTCCATTCTGCAGGAAAGAGACTCTTTGGAGATCTTGAAATGACCTTATCAAAGTGTTTTGTTCCAACAAGGCCCAAACTCTTTGGTTTAACATTTTCATTTTGACAATGTTAGTCAAACCAGTAAAGTTGAAATAAGCACTTCTGCACTGTCATAGGATAAGGCCTTGCATCATTAAAGAAATATCCAAGAATGTTGTCATTTTCCCTCTTGTGTGATATTTTTTGTGGGGGGGGAAAGGGAGAAAACTCACTGGAACAGGCTGTAGCCACTCTTCCCCTATTAGAGCATCACACTAATCCCAGTGCTCAGGATGATTCTTAGCCATAAATATGATTACCAACAAAGATCTCCATCTTATTCCCACTGAAAGCAAGAGGAAATTCCCATTAACTTCCAGAGGCAAGATCAGAGAGTCTTGTATTACCCTCCCACCACTGAAGGGAGGCAGTCTTCACTGAATTGCAGAAGTTATTCTTTGGTGATCAGCAGTATTAACCAGTGTCTAGTAGGAAGCTGAAGGAAAATATTACACCCAACTTTATGCAGAGGGACTTTACCTATCTAGCTTCATACTTGTCCCCTATATCCATACTATTTTAACGCCTGGAAATGAGAAGTGAAAATAAATATTACAGGGTAGGGCCCCTGTGAATTAGGAAGCTATTTTTTTCTGTGTTATGGATCAGGAACCGATGTTCAATTACTCCAAGAAAGTCACTGGCCAGGGAACAGGCCCTCAGATCTCCTGACTCCTCATCCAGTGACGAGACATGCTGTTCCCTGGGCATCTGGGATATTGGACTTGTTTCTAGCATGAGCGCCCTTATTATTTTTTCAGTCGTATCCAAAATATTGCTGATACTTTAGGAAGCCGACATACCAATCACTGCCGATTTCTGGTATCAGTCGTACCCTGGAACTGTGCCTTCACTCTTCAAGTTAAGAGGTCACATAATTCAACTACAGTCAATATTTACATTTAATTTATCCATATTTAAAACAGAAAAATGCATGTGATACATCATTGGTCTCCAGAGGAGCTGCCAGTACCATTTTGACCTTAGTTACTTTGGAGGTAAAAAAAGTTTCTGCTCCAAGAAGGTTGAGTTCTTATTTTGTGATGTTGGAAAAGTCTCTCCCCAAAGCACCAGGGTTGACATGTCGGCTTCACCTCGCCCTTAGCTCTACTGTGGTGGGATGGGCGCCTGGGTTGTGTACACTCACTGACAGCCCTGAAAATTATTTTTGCTTCTATAATGATGGATACTCTGTGTCAAAAATGATAGATGGGCATTTTCTTAAAGAAAAAAAAAGAGCTCTTGACATGAAATTTGAAGAATACTGAAGCTGTTTCTGGACGGGTTTTTTTTTTTCCTTTGAGAAAAGTTGACAGAAGTTTGGAAATATGGTGTTAAAGCCCATTCTATCATCTTTTCTTTTTCCCAAAAGAATTGGTTCCTTTCTCATCAATACACTATTTGGGAGGCTGGAATAAAAACCATTCTCCAATGCTCATTGTGAAGCTCTATACTTGTTTAACATCTTCACATTAAATGAGCATTTTTGTGAGCACAGAGTAAAGGAAAAAAGAGAGAAAAGAGAGGGGAAACAGGGGGAAAAAATGAAAAGGGGACATCTCCGGAGATTGGTAGGGGCAGATTTTTGGCTGGGGAAGTTCTCTGCCACCTTTAACCCGTATGCCAAAATGGTAGGTCAGACAGAACAGGTACCAGACCTCTTCTGGGCTCATGCTTTCTAAACACTAATACAACTAGTGTAACATAGTACAGTATTGATTTCACCGAATGCTGATATAAATCCAGAATAACTTCAAGCGGTGCCAATGGCCCAGTTGTTCTGCTGTACCCAGATCTGATTTGCGAGGTGGGAACAGTCAGGCGTTTCCTTCTCATGGCCCATCTTTGCCTGCCCTGGTGTAGATTTAAGAAGTCTGGGGGCCACTCTGACTTTTGACAGCTGCCAGTGGGCTGCATAATTAGCTGGGAATTGCTAAGATTACTCCATGCTGTGCATACCCTTTTTCCATCCCTAGCAGTCATAGTGCGCTACCACGTGTTATTGGTGAGGAGAAGGGGAGAACAGGAGCTATGTACAAAGGATCTGTGACTGTTAAGAACTTGCTAAGCAAAGGAAATTTCCAGCTGGCCTGATTCAACTGCTGGGATGTAGGAGGCCTCACCCAGTGCCATTATACTGGTGGTATATTTGAGATCAGAATGGAACCCTAGGTCTCAAGGAAAATGAGCATTTATAATTAACAATTTGTGTAGAAGGCATGTTAGAAATGAATTGGGAAACTGCAGCATGATGAGATAAAATTGCCCGCGACACAAATGAAAAGCCTCTGTGCGTTGGGAAGGGCACATTTATAGCAGCATCTGAAGTGAATGAAATTACATGACAAGAGTTGGACTTCTGATGCAACAAAATCTTACGTAATGAATACATTCTTCAAGTGCAGGGACCAGTTTTAAAAAAAGCATCTTTTACTGTACTAAATAGGAATTTCCCCCCAAAAAGTATCCAAAGGTTCAAGTCCACAGAAAGAATGAAATATTGTTAAGGAATAAATAGCTGTAGAGCTGACCTTCCTGTTTCATTCTAAAGTAGTAGCAGGGGGTAAAAAGCCATTTTAAAATGCTAACAAATTTTATTACCTTCCACCAACCAAAATACATTTGCAAACTGATAGTCTTTTTATTTTCTAAGAAGAAAATATGTTCCCAGTGTAAAAACTGTGAGAATCCTGATTTCCACTCTGGAATGAAATTTCACTACATACTAAAAGGCTGTGATAGTAGAATTTATAATAGAAAGTGCCATTATTAATACTTAATACAGAAGAGCTTCTTAATACGTAAGCAACTGCTAAAGGAGGTGTGCATTTATTTTTACAGCATGCAAAGCATGAATAGCAAGAATTAATTTTATTTTTTAATATAATACAAAGGCTTAAATCCTTTTTCAATAACCAGGTGATGTGCCTGGCAAAAAATGTTTGGCTTGTTAGATAGAAATGTCTCTTTACCTAAACTAAATCAATATAATCAGACCAGCTTTGATGAAGAATTCTACAGTATCAAACCTGAGTGTCATGAGCAACCCTAAAGTCCAACCAATATGCATAGTCCAGTGTTTAGAAGCCAAATTTTCAGCTATGAACAAGGATGCACAGCTGACCAACAAGAAGCATCCCAGCCCAGTATCCAAACCTAGCACTCATGAATAACACTATGGATCACATTACACTGAAGCCAGAGCACCAGTAGCTGGATGAATCCACACCAGCATGCTCATGAAATAAAGTCTGGGGGATCTCCTAAGGGAAGACATTTTTGGTTCTGTTTCTCAAAACTTGTTTATTGTCAAAAATACTGAGAAAAGGGAGATTGTTGCAAGTTCTGAAAAATAACTCAGCATTGCCCTTTAAAATTATCTCTTCTGATCTCCTAAGTCACACCAGCATCTGTTCATCCAGATCTCACTACACACATGTATTCATAATGATACATCCTTCAAATGGCACAGTTCTTCTGTGGTTGCTACCTGTCAGTGCTTGTACTCAAGAACCTTGAATATCAGTGACTCACTAATGTTTTATGATATTTTACCTCACTTTATGGTAGTCATTTATGACAAGACCGGAATGACATAAACTGCCATAAAGCAAAGCAATGCAATCACACAAATGACCATAAATCAAGGTAGCAACAGAAAAAAGGTCATAAAAGGAAAGGAAATTGAAGAAAACAACATTTGAGTTCAGATTCAGAAGTCTGGAGTTAGCAGCTCCAAACTTCAGGATGGACAGATATGAACAGCAAGTAAATTTAGCGTTCCACCGTACTAATCATTTTGTATTTGTGTGAATGTAATAGCAGATTGATGCATAGATAGACCTTTATTACTTATAAGCCTATTAGGGTGCATGCATGCAGTTGCTCACTGCTGTGTGCATTTGCCCTGATTCTTTTTATCGCCACAGTGCCATCCATTAATTTCATTTTACTCTTAAGCTGGTTTCCAATTCAAGTACCTTTTAAGGAACTTACTCTTACTTCTCCATACTCTGTCTAGCTTTGTTCAGAGGCAGTTGTCCTGTCCAGTTGGAATGGGTGCATGTAAAAGCATCAGGCCTGCTATTAAAGACTGTCTGAGAAGGCACATACTTTGGATGGAGGAGCGCCTGCTTATCTTTATCAACAGAGGAGATTGGATGTTGGTTGTTGGTTGTAAAGGGGATTAAGAAGGAATTCCAGGCAGCTGCAAATTAGCACATATGGACTGAATTGGAGTAGTAGCTTATCCTTCTGTGGTCAGAACTGGAGGGCTCTTTTTTGGTGTCAGGAGGAGGCTCAGTGAGAGTGAAGTGTCCAGCACTTTATTGGGATCAGGTGTTAGTAAGGCAGGGGATGCAGTGTGGAACGAGGTACAACTCTATGGACACCACACCTTAAAGTTATACTACCATAAAAATGAAAAACTGCTCATGGTGGAGATAACAGCATTTATGAGGAGGATTTATGAGCTGCTCATGTGGTATACATATATACAGTACACAAACACTAGTGGGGATAAATTCCCGCAGACAGCCCTGTTATTTTAACATAACCTTGAAAATATTGTTGCGGTTACTTAACCAAAGAAAGGGTTAAAGGGATTATATGTCATTACATCCCTTTTTCCACCCTGTATATAAACGGCTGCCGATGTTTAGGAGGATCATGTATTAAAATATATATTAGTGGTCAGGTAAATTTATCTGAACACACCTCTCCTTTCCCATCTCCTCCTTGCACCCCTATCCCATATGCAATACTATCTTCAAGGAAGCCTGGTTTCTTTAAAGCCTATAAATATTTTTATCCATAATACTTTGTCCAAATCCACTGGTTCTCTCCCTCTAATTCTGTATCTCCGCCTCAAGTCCAGTCTGTTTCTCCTGCTTTCCCTTTTGGTTGGCAATGACAATAGATTTACTAATTACTGTCACATATTGCTCTAATCATATTTTATATTTGCAAAGTCGCATTCATTGCTCAGGGTCTGAAGGTACTTAAACTACATAGGTATGTATCCACCCTGTTGAACTGCAGCAGGCTTTGAGGTGTACAATACCAGGTGTGCAGAAAACTGGGGGTCAGGGAGGCCCGGTGAAGCACTTACACATTCTGAAGTATTGAAATGATGAGTTACAAAAAATCCCAAATTGGGTAAAGCGCTCAAGTGCTTGGATGCATCCGTCTGTCTATGCAGAATTATTTCCCAAAGAGCATTTTCTAGTGACCTGTGCAGTGTGCAGCATATCTGTAAATGAGACTAAATGTGCTGGTGTAGAAAAACCCAAGCTTCCCAGTCACATTAAGGAATACTGATTAGATCAAGTGTAGAGGGACATGGTTAGCCATCTTAGTTTGAAGTTTGGTTAGTCTATAAGGTGCAAATCCAGCCTGACTTCTAAATCAAATGTACCAGAAGGCTCCCCTGGACTTCACGGGTTTAATATAAAGGGAAAAGGCGGTAGGATGTGTTCCTTCCAACTGATATATAGTTTGATCCACTGCCACTGTTATAGACCGGTAGGAAGATGAGAATTCAACTAAGGTGAGCTTTTAGGGGTGGTTGGAAGGCAGGTAGAGAAAGCTTTTCTGACTTAGCCTGGGGGTCTGCCCATTTCACTGGGTTTCTTTTGGGTTTCTGCTGTCTCCAGAAACTTCCCAGGGGACTGCATGTGCTGTTTCTGTACAGGGCATTTCTGCTTTTGGCATTGGTTTGATTTCTGTTGCCTGTCTTATTCTACTGGACCCTCATTCTAGATGAACTTTGCATAGGCCAGGGATTTCCTAGACCTGGTCATCCGAGGCTAGTAATCCAAGGAAAGTTATCTTAGCACGAGTCCTGGAAGCCACTTCAGAGAGAAATGAGTTCAATGAAGATGGGCAATTCTGAGGTTACGATACAGGATGAGAGTGCAGGAGTTAGGTTTCTGGCTTTGCAGTGTCCCAATGATCTGATCAGGGCAAGTCACTTAATTTCTTTGGGCATCTTTGCACATGGTCCAGGATGTGCGTGCGTGGAGGGGGGGAGTGCTTTAATTAAAGCACTCCTGAGCCTCTCAGGAGCCCCTCTAATTAAAGCACCTGAAGTGTCTTGCATATTCAGCATCCTGCATTTCAGTGGCAGCAGGGGCATTTAACTAAAACTAGTTCAACGAGTTGTAGTTAAAGCACCCCCGCCACCATTTTGAAGCACAGGGAGGCTGAATACAATGATGCCGAGGTTGCTGGAGCGTGCTCGTGGCGCCGAATGCTCTGTACACCACTGGGTTGAACGAGCAGATTGTCAGATAAATTTGTCTTTTGTTGCGTATGCATGTCCTAAATCATCTACCTGAGTCCCAGACCAGAGACTGTGCCAGTTGTGAAACTCCCAGTGAATGCAGTGAGATATGCCTGCAGCCTATTATGGGTTGGATCCTATCACAAGAAAACATTTAAGGATCAGGACTAGAACTTGAAAGCTGTGAACTGTGCTTCATTCTGGCAGGAGCACAATAATCTGCACCGGCTGGCTCATGTGGGGGCTGGGGGGTGTCCTGTTGTCTTCAGCCAAGTCATGAAATCCAGGGAAAGTATCTATAGTCTTTGAAAAGACTTTTCCTGACCCAAGTTGTCCTGCTCAGTCAGTTACTTAGTAAGGTAAAATGTTATTTATGAGCATTGTGTTTCTGCTGTTACGGAAAATAAAACAGGGCAAGAGGATGGCGGGATCCAAGAGTGAGTACCTTAAGTTTTGATGCAATCTATGCAGTCTCATAATTACATTGTCTTTTGGTTTTGATTTATAATGTAATTGAGGAACTATAGAAATGTTAATGGGCATGATGCTGCTTTGAATATGACAAAGTTGCTTACTAACTATTGCCTTTAATGTAAGCTAATTTTTGCACTATAGAAAGACTTTAGAAAGGCCGTTCTTGGATTGGTATGAAAGTCTTGTTTCACTTGAACTCAGAATTTTCAGCTTAACTGATTTTTTCCCCTTTAAAACTGAGAACACATTGTAAATTAAAGATTTGCTACACTAAGGTTCAGTCTCAAACCTTTACGCAAACTTATTCATTTTGTTAAATATTTAGATGAGAAATTGTTACTTACTTATTTTTTTATTTTTGCAACATGCAGTGGGCTGCTCATTATCTTATGGGAGATGGAGAATACTGCAATGATTATTAGAGTGCTTGGTAATGAGATTACTGAACCATTTGGAGTTGACTTTTTTGTGATGCATAATTACAGGGGTTTATTTACAGTGTGATTTTTTTTTTCCTTTTAAAGACTTAATTCATATTCTTTGTTCTTCATCTGAAGAATTCAGTCCTTTCTGTTATGGGATGCTTTGCATTCCCTCCTAAAATAAAAATCAAAAATCTCTATGATCTCAATCCTTCAAGACTGGGATGCAAGTAATCTCACTGGGGCTACTCATAGAAGTAAAGTTACTCTCATGCACAGTGTTTTGCCCTTAAATAACTATTCTAATGCCCATTAATGTCAATGGGCCTTGTCTGAGTCCCTGGTGGGGTAGGACAGAAAGCCACCTGCAGGTCTTCAGTATCTATCAAGCTTAATATTCAATGTAGAAAGTATATTGCAATATTTCTTGCTTTCCAGTGATCTGAGTGGGGTTTCAAAAGATTCCCATTGACTTCAGCAGCCTTTGGATCAGGGACTAGTGCCTCAACCATTCTAGATTTTGTTTTAAAAGCTGTTTCATCTGGTTGCTAATTGTTTTTATTTTGCCACGCTTGTTTGCTCCAGATGTTGCTTTAAGGTCAAACAGAAATAGATATGTTCTGTGTGTCTATGTGGTAGTCAAGGAGTGGGAAGAGGCAAAGGGGCAGTAAGGGCCAGATTCTAACTGAGCTCTGAGGCCTCTCCGCTTAGGTGATGCAACGCTTAAAATGGTTGTGGGGTGAGTCCCTGGAGCCAGGGTGGCAGGGTGAGAGTGTGGCCTAGTGAGGAGGGTGTGCTTTGGAAAGGAGAAGTCCTAGGTTCCAGTAGTTGCTGACAGATGTGCTTATGCATTTTACATTACAGAGCCACTGTTTAAAAAAAGACCTGTGGCAGCAGTGGACAGAGCCCAGGACTCCCCTCTGCCAGAGAGCTGGCACAGTTACTAGGCTACAGTTCTGCTCACGCTGGCTTTGCCGGCCCCATGAACCTTGCACTCTTGACTGCCCAATGGGGCAGGTCAAGAGAAGAGGAAAACCCTCCCTCCCCCTCCCCACTACCTGGCCCATAGCCCAATGATTAGAGCACTCTCTTGGGAAGTGGGGGATGTGGTTGTGAATTCCCCCAAGACTGAGGTGAGTGTGGGAACCAAGTCTTTGACTTCCTGGGGAAGTGCTACTACCACCATTATTGGGCAAACAGAGGCTATAGCCAAGAGCAGCCACATATATTGACCTGAATGTATTTGCATCAAACAGGTGCTGAGCGTGTTCCACCCTGGTCTCAGTAACTAGGGACTTGAGTAGAGCTTTTGCATCTCCCAGCACTAATTTGTGTCACAGCAGAACCAAAGCAGGAGCGAGATGCCTGCATGGCTGGTGTGGCTCACTTCTGAGGATGCTCAGTTACTCATTTTATACTTTTAGAGATCTTTTCAGGCCAAAACAGAGGCACAAAGTGAATCTAGGGATGTCTGCAGACTTGCAGCTGCTGAACAGAGTTGATTTGGCTCACTCTTGGGAATCCGGCTGCTTTAATTCTGTCTAAATCCTGTTTAGGTGCCTACATGGTAGATCAAGATCTGGCCCTAAATATGCAGATCAGATACTGCTGGTGTACAGCCCATGTCCCTAACCCTGCTAACACTTATGCAGTGCTCCACAGGACATTGTGTGTGTGATGTTATCTGTAGGCATAGATCTGAGCCTGTGCATTTGGCCATGGAGAAAACCTGACTGCATCCGAAATGTTCACATCCACAGTCCATACACATAGATAATTAAAAAAAAAAAAAGAACCCAACCCACACCCAAATACAACCTCATTGTTTTATCTCCTTCTCCATACCACCAACCACAGCAACAAAACCATCCTCGTACATAATTAAAAATACACAGATTATTTTCAGGCTCTCTCTCCTTTTTATTCTAACCAATATTTTTGTAAACGTAAAGTATAGTCTCAAATAATGATGTCACAAGGACTCCTTGTTTGAACCTGTACTAACAGAGCTAAATGTTTATATAACCTATTTTATCTGGGAATCACAAAGGTATGTATGGAGCGTATGTAATGCACCATATGCATTTTAGACATGGGGGCACGGAGACAGGGACATTAGGTGACTTACTCAAGCTCACAGGGCCTGATCCATACCCCTCACGTTGGCTTCAGTGGTAATGTTTCCTTTAATGTCAATACATGAGGACCGTGCTGAGTCAATGGAACTGTAAGACACATATGATGCAAATCTCATCTTTCAGTCCTCTGCTCCAACCACTAGCTCATGCTCCCTTCCTACTTCTCATGTGAACATGTATGTCTACATGCTTCCTCTGAATCAAGGTCATGTCTTCCAATGGGTGTACCTGTTGCACTCTATTTTTCCTTTAAAAGAAAAGTGCCAGAAAAAAAAGCTTTATGTGTTATGAGAAGTAGTGGCAGCCCTCATAAATACACCAGATTTCTGGGGTGATACACTGGAAAACTGTTCTTTTCCATGACAAGGTGACAGAGAAACTGATTAGAGTACCCTTTCCACGAGAGAAAACGGACGAAAAATATTGTGCATCCAGGGTTAATTTTACTCTTCAAATTACAGATTCAGCTAAACTGTCATCCACCTCATTGTGACAACTCGTTACACTGTCAGACTTTAAGCACCTTAGAGATCAGCTGGGAGTAAATGTCCTTATGTATACTTCTTAAAAGATGGCTGCCCTGGGGTTTCTATCAAGCCTACATGATCATATATTGATGCTAGGCTTATTTATTTCAGCTGTTCTGAAGTATAGTTAATCATTTTACTAGGGTGCCTTATGTGGTACATAATTAATAAAACACATTGGCTTAGGAAGAAAGCTTTGTGGGGGATTCAGGCAGGTGAGCCAAGAGAAATATTGTACCTTCTTTATATTCAACAGATATCCTACACGTAAAGGCTAAGATCCTCCATCTTCAGAAATGAAGAGCAATGCTGATGGGGGGGTTTCACCCCCTTACCTATATCACTTACCACATTCACTCAACTTAAACACTGCTCAACTGCTAATTTTTGCAGAGAGAGAGAGAAAGAGAGAGAGAGTGAGTAAAATCATTAATTCAATTTCTCACTGTTTTGCCTGTGGTGATTGCTGTCACTTCAGGTAATAGCTTGTCTGTGGTTCTGACCCAATTCTTAAACCAGTCTTGCTGTACTCAACCAATTAATCTAATGGTTCATTAATTGCAAACATCTGAAATCATTAGAACCTGATTGAGCACAAAAGCATCAAATCCTGTGAAGCTGTGACTGCTTAGCCAGCAAATGGTCTCATTGCAAAGGAATGTCAATGTTTATAGTAAATGTAACCTAAACTAGGGTGTTCATTGACATATCCCTCCATTTGTATACAACGGCTCTGACATCTATCAGTTCAAGAGTGCATGATTTATCCACTGCTATATCCTGGAACTGACAAGCCAAAGATTACAGCTTAACCTACATGAAAGCAGAGGCTGTATGTATTCCTAAAATAAATATTTAGTAACTGACAAGCTCTGGTTAATATTAATTCTTGATAGAAAGCAGTCAATTTAAGCTTACTTCATGCCAAAATCTATTTGTATTTTATAAATCACTTTTCATGAATATGGTCTAGAGATGATCAAGAAAATGTGTGTTCAGGGGTTGTCACATCACTTGACTTCAATTTCATTTTCAATATTGTAGAATAACTGCATTAAAGAGAACCGTCTCTGGGCCCATATATTGTTCAGAGCTGGAAAAGAACCCACCCATCCAACTGGCGCTATGATGGCAAGCAGTGAAGTAGTGATTTTAATTATGTACGTGTGTGTGTGTGCGTGCGTGCGCACAGCACTGAATGAAGTCTTCTGTTTAGCCAAAGAATGTGACATCCCTGTTTACTGTCCTGTAACGTGCCTCACCCTGTAGGAAAAATCCCAAAGATGAGTCCTGTTCACTTTGATTCTCAGATAAGAAAAAGTCTTTTAATAGCACCAATCTTGCTACTATGTTTGTCAGTGGGTAAAAGAGAAGGTGAAAGGTAGACAGGTAGAGGAGCAAACTACATAAAAATATGTTTGAATGTTCCAGGCTGAAGAAGGGAGGTGTATGCCCAAAAGTTTGCCCAACATCCCTCCCAGTTTTCCAATAAAAGTTATAAGAAAAACAGCCAAACAAGCAGACAAAAACTGTTTTACCATCACAGCTAGATCCCTACTTCGAATATTCACATTAGGCTCAATGTTTTGACTAGGTCTATTGATGCCACAAATTAATGTTCCAGTGGCCAAGGCCAGTACCAGAGAAAATAATTACATTGCCTTTCTTGTTCTCTCTTTCACCTCTATACTGAACATACAGAGACCTGCAGTCCTCTGTTTTTACATAGAAAGGCAAGGTACGGAGACATAAGAAAACAAGTTTAAATGTGTGTGTAATGGTAACGTGATATTGTTATTGACCTGACTAGCTAGTTAATATATGAAGTTCTGCAAGTTATTTCTGTTAGGAAGAAAAACGATAATACGCTCAGTTGTTTCTTTGATGCTGTTCTGTTTATTTACAAAGAACATACACAAAACCCTGTTTCTCTGATTACAGAAGGAATCAAAGATTAAGAGAAAGTTTCTTTGTTCACAGTTCCTGGCCACCTTCCAGCCAGCAATCAGCCCAAGAACTTGTAGCCTTTCCTGGGTCACACTAATCCTGCTTCCATGGGGCTTCCTCGCTGCTTCTAGGCATTCCTTGTCGGGCTTTCTCAGATACACACAGCTTCTTCCCACAATATCTCACCTCCATTATTCACATTCAGACGCCATCTATATATTTCACTTTCTAGCTGTACATGATCTGTGTTTTGGACCAGGGTTTCTAGTATTTAGCTATAAATTCCACAAAGGATCTTGATTGCTTGGTACATCTTTCTAGGAAGAAGGATGGCTGTTATCCCCACCTGCTTAACTAAGATTTCATGGAACCCTACAGCACTGGAGGATGTTTGAATTGGACATAAGTAATGCTTTCAGTTTTGCTGCTTGGTCTCATCTCCAATACGTATGTGCGCAGTATAGACTGAAATCCATAGATTGCAATGCAGGGGGATGGGAACACCCACCTCTGTCCTGCTCCATAATCACCAGAGTAACAGAGTCAGCAGCTGGAACCAGGAGCAGAGGCAGGAGCTTGGGACTGGCCAGGGAGAGACAACCAAGCAAGAAGCTGGATAAATAAGCAGCTGGTTGCCAGGCCCCATCAGCAGGCTCATGGTGTCAGCAGCACAACAGCAGTGCTGGCTTGGAGCATGGTTTGGACCTTTTAGGGGACTGCTGTTTGAAACAGAGTTAGGATCTAATGTTTGATCTTTGTATTACACCTTTTAGTTTCTGGTGGCAATAGTAAACCAATCCTCTGATACTTGAAGTGTGGGAAAAGATTAAGGGCAGAGCCTAGTGCTAGAACCAATGTGCCTATGGTCTGTGTGTGTGATACAGAGTACATTACTAAACACCTACTGGAGCAAGTGTTACCATGGCACTCACAGCAGCATCTGACACAGGCATCACTGGCAAATAGAAATATTACAAACCACATTTTCAAAGGGGTTTAGTTCATAAATACAAGAATATTAATCTCCTACATAGTAAGGCATCTGAAACCTCAAAGATACAATTGTACTGTAGATGAAGTCACTTACAGGATGACATTTTTAATTCCGTGGCAATTTTTTAATGGAAACACAGTTCACAATATTCAATGAAAACATTACACTCCCCTGTCATTAAGGTGAATTTTGTTTGCACGTTCCCTTACTGGAATACTAATGTTAATTTTTACCTCACTTTAGTCTTACAAGGTATGAAGCAATTTAACAGACTAAGTAACCTTTCATTAAAGTTCAATGCAGTACTTAAAGTTGTTGGGTGTATTAATTGTTAGCTGACAGCTATTATTTCTGTGAAACCCTTTTACAGTAAAAATTCTGCTTGATAGGTTGGAATTTACTGAATTTGCATTTCACTGAGCCAGAGTCAAATTGTATTTTAGTTTTTGTAGATATTTAAATGAAAAACCAATAATTCTATAGAGAATTGTTTAATACTTATTTAAAAAATGGAAGATATGCTTAAAAGTAGTTTACTAAAGATGGAATTTGAACCTCAACAGGGTTGATTTTGTGTGAAGGTATTAATGTACGTTATGATGTACAATGTGCTTTTCCATATAAGCATAGTTAACACCTAATGCCAAAACCTGGGCCATACTGTGTATGTGGCATGAAGTCTACTAAGCTCCTTAGCTGCAAAGGCTGAATGGAAACCTAAGGGGGAAAGAGTTTACAGGAAGTGATGAGTGAGTCACTTTTTCTGACCTACTCAAGCACTGGAAGATGTGACTGAATATTCTTGTTCATGGCTTGGAATCCCTGGAACCCCAGTGAAATGTGGGTTCAAAAATTTCTTCTGGCTCGTGGCATTGAAATGACCCTTGCATGCACCAGGCTGGACTGTGCTGCCTCCCCTGAGGCCATACCACTACCATAGGGGGAAGAGCAATGAGAATACGATACTTAGCAGCAATGGGTGATGTGATGACAGAAGTTCTGAAAATTACCCCAAAGGTGTTATATGGGGAAAGGAGAAGCATAGTGGGGCTGGCCACGGTGAAAGCAGAAGTGAAACAACTAGGATTTTGGAGATAAACATTTCCATTTTAGCCAGTTCGTTGGAAACTGCCTTGGATTAATGAAGGAGGAAATCTGATATGCAGAAAAGGAAAATCTGGAAATGTTAGCCTTGTTCATTAAAGATGTGGCTGCCTGGGGAGAAGGTGTAGTTGGAGAAGAGGACACAGTCACAGGCAAAACCCTGAAGGAGGCCAATAACTAGGAGATGCCGGGGAGTGGAGAGAAGCCAAGGTGGAACTGGAGGAGACATTTGGAAGTAGAAACAGGTGCTCACTTGCTAGGATGACAACCAAGGGTACGTACAAACATTACATTTAGATCCATCTAACCAGGGTTAGCTCAATCTAAACACCCAGACATGCAGGCATTAGGAGGGTTTAAATAGGCCAAAACATGGTGAGCCTGATCTAAGCTATGCCATGGCAAGTAATTTTGGTGCCCAGGCCAAAACCTGCAGCAGCAGCCCACCCTCACCCTGCACACAGATCCAGGAGGGGACCCCACTCCATGCTTGCACAGGAGTGCACACAGTGGTGAGAGCCGCCCTCCCCCCATCCCCGCACCCGCCTCCCCCCCAAATGAGCTGCTCATGGCTCCATCCCGCACCCTGCCCTGAGTGGGCAGTGCCTGTTGGCACCCCTTTTCTTCAGCACCCGGGGCAGTCGCCCACTCGCCCCCCTCCCGCCCCCCCTCCCACCTTGCTACAGCGGATCTAAGCTCACCTAAGAGGCTGCACATAGATCGAGAAAGGGTTAACCTGATCTATGAATGGGTTAACCTGATCTAGTAAATGCCTGCACCCGTTCACAGTATAGCCCTGAGTTTGGGAAAGTCAAGCTGCTTGCCCTACCCCCCAGGGTTCTGCCATTCCTATCCCACTGACCCTGACTGGGCTATTTTTAGCTCCGGTCCCCATGGACTTGCCAAACCACCCCGTCCCCAGACCCAGCAGTGCCCACTCCTCAACTCTCTAGATCCCACCAGCCCTTCCCTACACTAAAAGTTACTTACGCTGGGCTACCTATACCATTCCCGGCAGCGGTGAATGGCTGAGTGTGCTTCTCCTGGCTGCAGCAAATGGCTGCTTAAAATAAGCCGCCTAAATCTAGACTGGTTATGGCGAATTCTTGTTACAACCCAATAGCATGTGAAATGCCTTTTAATCCCAGAGCACTAAGGATTTGTAAGGGATTAACTATTTAAGGTGAATGAACAATTGAGAAAGGCAAGGATAGAGACCGAACCTAATGACTTGTACCTTTTTTTGTACCTTTGGTTAGCCAGTGCTATGCTTTTTAACTAGAGTTAGATCTTGATCATGTGGTCTGTTCATCAAAGGAGCTATGTACACCAAACCACAGTTAAGACACTGGTTCATTTTCCTTTTACTTTACCTACAGGATTTGATGCAGAAAGTAACTGTATTGATTTTATATTCCTTAATGTATCATGTGCCACCTCTTCAGTGAACTGTGGGTCATGAATCTGCATTGGCTGAAAGAAAGGTGTACGAGACCTAAGATTCAATGGCTGTACTTTGGTGGTACTCGTTATCACTCACATCAAGTTTCTTTCTGAAAGATCTTATTTCCCACAGAGCATTTTATCCCAGAGGTATGCTCCAGCTCCAGTCCGCAGAGAACATACCTCCGGGACGAACCCAAATCAATCTCTTGACCTTCAGGAAGAGCATTGGTTTGGATTAAATAAGCAATGAAAAGAAATGAGATGGAAAATATTCTGATTAACTGCATTTAAGAGGCACATGGAAAAAAATGCAGAACTTCTGGGCGGGGGCACTTCGGTCCCAAGTAGAGTTGTCTATGGTGTCTGCCCCATAGAAAACCTCGTGGAATACAGAGTCGTTAGAGACCAGGCTGCTCAGGACACCTTGAAACATTTCAAATGATAGAAGATAAAATTCCCCATGTTTGCACTTCGCACTGAGGTTATTCACATGGGGAAAGTGTCTTTCGAAGACGTAAGCTATAACAGGCTCTGGAGTAAGAAAGCGCAAAGCTAAGCATCATTCTGAGAACCTTCGTTGTTAAATATGACAGAAAATAAGAAGGCATAAGATATATAATGGGGTTATGTGGAATAGGACAATACAACAGAAGGAGAGACAAATGTTCAGTTTTGAAAGCAGAGAAATGGACATTGGATATGCTTTTCACAAGAAGTGGTTGTGAGCGTATCTTAGTGATCTCACGAAGAATAAAAAAGTTTCAACAAGATCGGACAAAGACATCCGAATGGGCACAAAGAGATCAGCACAGCGAGTTAGGAAGCGTTCTTGCAGTATGTGAAGTGAAGACAAGGCAGGCTGCCAGCCTGTGTACTGCTGCATACACCCAATGTGTGGGGCTAAGAGCATTTCAGGTTTGGCCCATGGAGAAGATAATAGTTTTGTTTTAAAGTAACTTCCGAGAAACGCCATTTCACTCTGCTGCTGTAAAGTAGCTGCCACAAAAACTGCAGTGAAGGAATTCAAAAGACTGTTTTCTCACCATCGCTCTTTCATAGGAAAAGCATTCACAGAAATTTTCACCTAGAATTTTTCTGCTCCTATTAAAACCCTATATTGATGGAAATTTTCTCAGACTGAGGTGAAAGTGCTGTTTCAGAAAACAAGTATTTCTTGTAGGAGAGAGATAAGAAAACAGAACAGGAACAGTTCTGAAAGTGCTGGGACTCAATCCACAACCTGGTGGATAAAGCATTAATTGGAAACCATAGTTTACATTGGTAATATTCTTGTCCATGCTGTGACACCCATTTAACTCTGTTATATTTTCCTAACCCAGATCCATTTTCAGGTTATGCTCCAAAACTGTGGTTTAAACTTCACATACGTACGAGTTTCCATGTTTAAAAAATCTCTATTTACCATCTCATTCGTCAATTAGATAGATGCAAAACTCATTGCTGAAACTGCGTGTATAAATGACCGTTGCTTCATGCATAATTGTGTGGGCAGTTTACACAGACAAATGTGGAGACTTTGCTTGAAAATGCTATCCTTCGTTACTCTTCATTTTAGATTCTACAGAAAATCAGACTGATACATTTGTGTGTGTGTGGTTTGAGTTTCTTATTCGTTCTTCAGATAGCATTCTTCTCTTCTTTATTTGAAAATGATCTTTGCATTTAAGTTTTCTATTTCAAACAGTGAATCTTAAGTATGTCAACTACAGCTGTAGTGAGTGTGATGGATCCAAAAAAGAGTCTTTGGTGGAAAGACATATTTGGCACAGAGTGATAACTTCAGCATTGGTAACAAACCTGACTGTTGCTAAGTTTCTAGCAACTAGGTCACAGCATTCTTGACAGTTAGCATCATTCATCAGTAAGGATAATGTACTTCCTGAGTTCCAAAATGAACAGAATATATTTTGTTTTTAATTTGGAGCCAGAAGATAAGCAGTAAGATAAGAAAGCGAAAGGATGATGTGTTTATAGTATCCCAAGGGAAACTCTCAGTAAGGTAAGTTTTCTGATAGGGCTGACCCATCCTCTGTTGTTTTTGGTACAATTTATATCTGCAAAAATTTGCATCTGCAGTTTTGTCCCAGCAAAATAAATTGCAGGTGCAAATCAAAGTTCTTAGACTTCTGCCCATATAACTGGCACCTGGAATCACTAAGCTAAAAGTTTACGTTCCCATATCTGTGCCTGCGATGCAGTTTCAGAAGGTGAAATATGGATGCAAATGAGCCTATGAGGGAAGGCTACATTTTTGGAAATATTGCCTTTTGTGTCTGTATAGGAAACTATGCTCTGTCTGACTCCAGTATTGGATGGCATGAGCCGAAATGTAGAAGACAGACTTTGCTCTGAATTTTCTTGCTTAGATTTGTTAATTTTGCCTTTTACATTACTTCAATGCTGGGTTGTTTTGGTTTTTTTTACCTGCTGGTGGGGGCTGGGGAGCCTGTTCCCATGTTCATGGAGCTGGGTGGGGTACAGACTCCCCAGCCTGTTCCCCCTCAAGTCTGCACTCACGGGGCTGAGCAAGGACAAGCTCCCCAGCCTGTTTCCCTCCCAGCTACACGCTTACGAAGCTGAGTGGGGAACGGGCTCCCCAGCCTCTGCCCCACAATCACGGATGAGGGCTGAGAACTGTCCTGGGCAGGGGCAGGTCCCAGCCCTGTGCCCCAATCAGATGACCTAGGCACCAGGCTTGGAAAGAGCTGCAAGGGTGGGCTAGGTCTTAGCCCCCTGCCTCATCTGCCAGCTAGCAGCGAGCCCTTTTTTATCTCAAATAAGATTTTAAATGAAAATACTGCCACTGGGAAAAGGACAGACAAGGGGAAAGGGGAGCATGGAAATAAAGAGACCAGAGAAAGAAAGAAACAAAAAATACAGTGTGTCTGGGTGTAAGTATTTTCAATGGAAATCGGCATGCTTAAGTAAAAATTTTGCCAGAAGAAAAAGGGGAGGAAAAAAAGGCATGATGGGAAAAAGAAGAGAAAGAGAAGTCGTTTCATAAAGTATTTAGAAAGTTGGGTTTTGATTTGGGTTTTGTGGTAACCTGAGTCATGTTAGGTCAGACTGACTTCCCAGCCATTGGGATGTGATGGACAGATGTGTTGGTACAAAAGCATATGAGGACACAATTGAGGATTTGTGCTAGAGATTGATGAAACGGGGGTGTATTGTTGCTTGGTATGTTTTGGAGGTGGGAGCCAACTCTCACAAGGCTCTGATAACACCAGTGTGGCAAGTACTGCTTTAAGGGGAAAGGTAATTCAACTACAGAGAGGACTGTGATGATCAAGTTTTTTTGTTCTAATTTAGAAGAAATTTTGACATGAACTGTGAAAAGAAAAGAGATCTTCACTCTAAGACAGTGTGCCTGGTGGGCTGTCCTAGGGACTTGTACCCTTAGAGCTTGGCAGCCAGGGCTCAGACCTTCCATACCCCTGGCTTCTTGGTGGGATGAGCTAGCACGGGTAAACTTCAAGGTCTAGTTGAACCGGGAACCTTGACACATGGGAGCCATGGCTTCTAGGGACATCGTGCTCCCAGATACTCCTCAGCCTACTTGGAAGACTTAGTGGAGCTGGTAGAATGAGGTGGCTGTAAAGCAGACAGGTTCTTCTAGAAACCTACATGCTTTCCATCACAAATTTGGTGAAATCATACTATCTCCATGAAATATGGCTACTTGACAAATTAGGATCCTCTGATGGGAAAGTAGGTTCCAGCCGAGATTTGCTTCCCCACTTCAGCTGTAGGTAATCTCCTGGTGGCAAAGAATGCAGGAAACTCTTCAAATCACCACAGGTCTGATATTTTTGTGGCTTAGCATGAATAGGGCTTGTTGATACAGCTGTTGTTAAATATATATTTGCATTATACTAATAGACTTTTCCCTAATTATATTATTAGCGTGACCAGATTTTCAAGCAAGTTAGGTAAGCAGGGGCATACGGTATTTGCACCCTTTATAATCACATTTAAATATCAGGTACTTGCTTGCAAAAATGACAGTAATCCATCACTTGTCTGCAGAGTCACTCATTTTCTATGTGAAATTGTGATTCCTGTGAACTCAATCTATTAATCTGATTTCATGGCTAACCTGGCAGAAAATATGTTTCACAGTCTCTGTAATCTTATACCAAAGTTTGTGAATGGCTTTGGGATCTATTGTGACAACAAGTGTTATATAAATAAAACAAAATGAGAATGTAATTATCATATGCAAAATGTTCTTAATGGGATGATACATTGATGTCAAGAAGCAAATTGAATGTTAAGTTTCAAGTATAAATAAGACTGTTCCAATGAAAAGGAGGAAAACTTTCTTGTATTTGTGTGCTTGTACATAGACTCGTGTGTGAGCTCTAAAATATATTTATTTCTAAAAATTCAGCTTTCGTGGAAGCCAGGAACCAAGTGTGAATATTTTCTCACTAATTTCCCCCAACCTCAAAGCAACCTTGCAGCCTTCCATCTCTTCTTTGATAAGTGATCCTGTAATAAGTCACTGAGAGACAAGCATAATCATACTACAATTCACAGTTACGATAATGTACAACTGAAACTCTATCAAGTCTTTCCATCTTGAGGAATTGAGGTATGCCTTGGAGAAATGCATTAGATGCTATGGTTAATTAACTAATTTACTCAATCAAGTTTAACAGTGGTTTTAACTTTAATGGCACCATTACATTTTAATATGAAAATAACAGGCTGTGTTCCTAGCATTCCCTGTAGTCCGCCTCCTCTTTACCATCCACTTCACAATTTGATTTTGATTTGTGAAAGCTTAAACCTGTTTCTTGTGTCAAGTGCATGCAGTACAGCATGTGTGGTGTGCGTTATACGTGCAAACTTCCCAAAATCGGTGCTGAAGTTGTGCCTTCTAACACACACACACTCTGCCTTCCTGAGAACTTACATAGGTTGTATGTGTCCCAAAGAAGAGGCTTTACATGTGGAAACATGTGTGCAAAGGCAGCTAGAACTAAATTCACACCTAACATCTAGAGGCTCTGGTGCCTAGTGGGATTCCCAGCCTCAAGTTAGGGGCTCAATGGGAATGGCATTCACAAAAGCCAGAATGATGAGTATGGCGGTATGACACATGGAGCTCTGGTTGACCCCATGCTTTTGAAGGAGAATTAGGGATCATCTACCCTACTTCTGTGCTGTGGCCAGAAACATGGCCCTGTCCCCTTGCTGCTGCTCCATGCATGCTAATTCCCCCAAATGAGGCAATGCAGCTATTTGAGAATGGCCCTGACAGCATGCTCTGAGCAATGGTTTAGATACTCTGGCTCGGGTGGGCTTATTGCCTTGCACTCAAGGCAGGACTGAGGTGGCTGTTTGGCCTCTCCTGTGGGATCTAGAGCACCTAGTATTAAAAAGAGTGGGCTACATCTCCTTCATGCCGCTTTCCAGAGCACAGCATGGAGGCGGTGTAGACAAGCCATTACATACCTCCAGATGCAGGAAAGCATCTATTTCTGCTCAGGATTCAGAGTCATGAACCTTCTTTTGCCTAATTGCCCATTCCTTAAAGGATGGCCAGAAAAGAAAGTGGTTTCAATGCTGCCAATATCCTTTTCTCAGTAAGCCGGGGCATTCATTTCTGGTATGAGACACCTAGGGCACGTCCCGATGAGCAGTAACATGCATTCCCCGGGACAGCTAGCAGTGGCACATATTTGCTAACTGTCCCCAGGGGATGCCCCTGCATGCACGCTGACTGCAGCAAGTTGCCATGGGTGGGGTGGGGTAGGGGAGGCCGGGGCAGCACCTGGGCTGGGTTCCTGGGTACCTCCCAGGGCTCCAGTGGCAGCGGTCCAGCAGCAGGGAGCCGGCCTGGCAGCCAGTTGTGCCTCTGGCCAGCCAGGCTCTGGTTTCAGATGGCACACATTGCCATCATGTGTGCCACCCCACTCTTTTCTGGTGCAGGCTTTTCTAGACACTGGGATCTCCCAGGGCCAAAAAGGTACCACACTGCAAATTAGCAGCACAGCAAACATGCACATGTGCAGCACATGAAGTTTGTGGCACCGCAGATGGGTTTGCAGCACTGCAAACCTCACGTGCGTGCTCATCTAGATTCTGATCCCCTCGGTTTCGGGGAACTTGAACCTCCCAGGGCAATATTCGCCAGCATGCTATGAGATATTCTGTGCTAAGGATTCTCCCAGTCGATTCTCCCAGTCCCTCCTATTGAAATTGCCCCACTTGGTGTGAAAGAAATATTCTGTAACAAAAGGTTTCCCTCCTCTTTTCATCCTAATCACGGAGCTACATAGCCCCTGAATATTTAATTATGCCATGGAAAGTGAATCACCTAAAACCAAAGCAACTGAGATGTCCCTTACCCTTGGATACCGTATAGTCTGGTGATTAGGGCACTTTCTTTAGGGGTGAGAAATGTGGGGTCAGGTCCTTTCACTCACATTGGGGTTTCTAACCTGAATCTTGCACATCCAGGATGGACTTCCTTGCTACTGAGCTGTTGGGCAAAAGGAGGGCCCCACTACCACCTCTTCCTTTTGTGTGATGATGTATGTGCTCAGCCCACATTTACTGAATTGGGCCCTGCAGCTGGTAATTTTACTGGGGTTTAAGCATGATCCAAGCATCTAGCTACTCAGTGCTGTCAAGACTGAGATGACATTGTACATCTAGTGACAATCACTTAGGTACAAGGAGATTTTACCTCTAAAACAGAGGCACCGAAAATATTCAGGCACATTTTGGCTGTAATCTATCAAATCACTTATCCACATTATATAACATTCAAACCATAGAAGTCAAATGGGACAATGCCCGTGTACTAAAGTCAAGACACTATTATTCATATCCTTACAGCTAAGCTATTGTTTAAACGTTGTGCTGGATATGAGGGATAGCTTGCACTGAAGTCAATTGTGAAATTCCTTTGGGCTGTAATAGAATCTGTGCATTTACAGACATTTTTTTTTCACCTTCTGCAAGTGGAGTTCACCCACCTTAGTTTCACACCTGGGTTTTTATCCCTGCAGTTGAGGTCTGGGAGCAGATCTGAGTGCCTGTCTCTAAACAGTTTGATTAGAGATATAATTAATTTTATGGATGCCATGTTACAAATGCAGAGTTTACAAGCATAAATCATCCTCGTACAAAAGAAGGTAGGTCCTGACCTCACTAAAGAGGTAGGCCTCCACACTCCCCATGCATGTTCACACTGCCTGCAAGTGCGAGTGAAATTCATTGCTGCACAGACAACCAGGAAGAGGCACGTGCATCACCATGGTCCAAAGTAAACGCTCTTGTACAGTCCTTGTGCACAATGATTTCCTCCCTGAATTTAGTGGGTTGCACGAGAGACCAGGAGAGCTGATGGAAAGAAGCAGCAGTAGAAGCAAAGTTCTGAGATGCCCAAGAGAAGACTCGTGGTTATACACCCATGTCCAGATTATATTTGATTCAATCTGGCTTCTGGGAAGGCCTGTAAATCACTAGTCTCTGGGATTTTATTGAGAATTTTTACTAGCAAAGATACAAAGACTGTACTTTAGAAATTAACTAGGAAAAGTTTTACAAGACAGTGGAGATAATGAATCATGAATTCTGTAAGGGCGAACCTACCATGCTGAATCAAAGTACAGCTGTCTCATATTTGCTCTGTGTGCATTTTGCTACCAGTAATTTTGTCATCAATTTTCATATTTTGTTTAAACATATTTGTCTTTTGGACAAGATAGGTCATATTTCATATGTTTGATGAATTTTCTCCTTGGTCCAGTTTTACAGAATTTGCACTTAATTAATTGCACAACCTTTAATTCGACAGACTGTTTTTAATGGCCATGTAGTTTCAAATGCATATACACAGAGGAATTTCAAAAAGTAATTGTTTTTGTGTCACTACCATTGAAAGTTGCAATTATTAAAAAGCACAGATAATGGCACATATTTCCATACTGGTTTACACTAAATTGCATACCTGCTCTTTGCACACCTTTTGCTGTTCCTACATGGAAGATGGGATGCTGTACATGTATGGAAACCAGTCGATGCAAACATGGACATTGCATCTATGCAGTTCTGGGTTTTCCAGATGTGCTGGGAATATTACATGCAGATGTTTGCAAATGTGGAGGATTTTTTCATACATGCAATGATTAGAAAGAAGTCACATTAAAAGTCAATTGATCTTTTTGATTTGTCATTCAGGAGACATGTTATATGCTAAAATATAGAAGAAATGCTGTGCTCCCAAATGTTGCATGAGCTCAGCTATAGAAAAGCTGCCTTCCATTATGAGAGCTAAGCATTGATGGCTGTGGCACTTTTAAAAGCTTCCTTGGTTCTTAGCAGACTCACAAAGCAGGGCTACCTCACCCATCCAGACAGCACACTGTCTGGAAATGTGCCCATCAAATCTGTCTGTCAAGTCACCAGGCTTTTCCATGCCTGGTAAAAGGCAGACAGGAAGGAGTAGACAAAGGTCAATCCTTGTCAGTTCTTTGTAAATGTAATTGTACTGGCAGTTTGCAAGGCACTGGCTTGTTCCCTAGCAACTTTGTGTATGTGTGGAAGAGTTAGATACACATTTTGCTTGTGTTATTTCACCAATTTTTTGGTCTCTTAATGTTTACTTTGGGTAGGCATGTGCTTTGATTTGTTTTGGGATTTTTTAATTTTTTTTTTTTGGATATACAAAATGCAGCCTATCCTAAGCAATCATGTAAAGCACTGAAAAATCTGTTGCTTAAAAAAAGCTGTCTTCTAATGAAACTTGAACAGAAATGTTCTCATGAGGCTGATGCTGATTCCCTTTCCATAGCTGAGTGTCTGGAGTAAGTCCACTGCCAGATAAAGAGATGCTTGATATCCGTACCTGTGACTAAGAGCAGAATCTGGGATGATCCCTGATGTAGAGGGTTTTCACTGTGTTTCACAACTTACTTCTGCTTGGAATAAAGATTAATATAAGACCAGATAGTCTCTTTTGGGGCTGGTGAGTACAGAAAGGCAGGCATTTCCCATTAATGTGGACAAACTTGAGTGGTCCATTAGCAGTAGTGGGAGTTGTGCCCACCTGCACAAAAAATGACTAGATTAATTTGTTTGTAAGGTTCATATTCCCTGATGGTTTAAATTGTTCCATGCACACAGGATTGGACCAAAACATATGTTAGACATGGATAAGGAGGGGGGGTTTTGTAGGAATAATTTGTACCTGTAAAATATGTGCCTTCAGTTCTAATTCCCCAAACTGACTGACAGGTGGAGGTGGCCCTCTTCCTATCCAGACTTCTGCCACCATGAATGCTATCGCACATGCAAAATCACTGGTGCAAATTTTGCAGGTCCAACCAGTACCCACCAAAGCAGAGAGGCTCATTGTTTCAAAACATTGTCCTGATGAAGGAGATAGTATCTCCTATATATATAATTGGGAGACTTGAGTGGGAAAGGTTGATTAACAAAGTGCACAGCATCGCAAATGCAGGTGGCATTTTACCAAAGGTAGACTAAGACATATTGAAAAGTTGCTTGGTTCCCCTGTGGCATTAACCTAGATAAAGATCAGTTAAGTGGAGTGTGGATTTAAAGCATAGTTATTTGTTTTGTGACTGTATAGGTCATTTTTATATTCAGTAGTTAATATTCTCTTTCACTTCTACTGGCAGAATCACAACACTGATGCCACACTTTGTAGTAATATTGGTACAAGCAGAGGGAGGAATGCATCTAGGATACTACAGGAATCCAGATGGTTTACATTTAACAGATGGAAGTCGTTGCAGACATTACTCCCTTTGGTTTCAGTAAGGTTACACCATTAGAGAATTTGGCCCAATGAGTTTTCCACAGTTGAACTGACTCGTAGGAATTTATCACTCGACACGTCTGCTACCTTAACTGATAGAAGTTCCAAAGAAAGGCATACTGGTTTAAATTGCTCTTGGTATGGATAGTAATAACTCATTCTTCGCCATTATATACAGTTTTTCCTCATCTGTAGATCTTGAAGTGGTAAATTTAAGGCCAGATTGTACCTATTAAGGCAATTGGACAGTTCAGGGCTCACAGAGATGCCTCCTGAAACACTCTGGTGCACATAGGGAATCGTACTTGCTCTTCCACCTCCTTAGAAGTTTGTTATTTGAATTGCCTTCTGTGGCTACCTGGTACTGTCAGCGAGGCTAGGGGGAAAGGAAAGCTGTATCATATTTTACCTAACTTGCCCCTCACTTCTTTTGTACCAGGGCCCTGCCCTGCAAAGGACAGTTGGCACGATGGGAGGGAAAACGTTTGCTTCTTTTCCACATGCTCCCTCTTGCACCTCTTGCAATGCTAGAAATAGGGGATGTTCCTTTGGTAAAATAATCTTCACAGGGAAATTGAGGCAGCAAGAAATATTATGTGCATGTGTTGGGGGAAGGGGTGGGAGAGAGGGACAAGTCTCCCTTTCTATGAGCACAATGTGCCTGTGTAAAATTCACACAGGCATTTTTTTGCATTTGAGAATGAATAATAGGCACAAATATAGGGATCATCTCCCGAGGGACCTGATTTGGACATGCAGGCTGTTAGTGAGAAGCCTCAGGAAGCTGGGTTGATGCTTGCAATTGAATTTCAGCCATTAAATCCAAGCACATTTTTCATCAGTGTTCCTCAGTTTTGGAAAATCCATTATAAATGATCTGGCTGCACAGTGGGTTTGTGGCAATTGGGCTTCCTCACTCCCAGTGTTCATACCCTGTCCACTGAGCAACAGGAACACCCCTGTCTACCCGAAGCTGCTAACCATCAGGGAGATGACATTTTAGGGTGAGAGGTTTTCATTTCCTACTGGCAGCAGAGATGCCGACCTCAGCTGGGTCATTATTTTTGCTATTGTTTCATTGTTTGCTCATTTAAAATAGTTCCACATTGTCACTTTAGAAACTTGGCTCTTCTTTTGTAGCTGCTTCATTTTACATCATGCTAAGTTTTTCTTATTGTGTTCACCGCAGATACTAAATCATTGCTGGACATAAGTCATTGCTTGGAGAAGAGCAGGAAATTACCTGTTAATCCCCTTTTTATTTTTTTCCTTTGGATAGACCAGACATGCACAATACACTCCCTGCGTGTCCCCCTTCCTCTCCTACCGATAACAGCTTGAGGAGAAAGAAAAATGCTTTTCTCAAAAAAAAAAAAAAAAAGGCAAATGTTTATGAGGTGCAACCCAAGTTTGGCTCAGATTATTAGACACACATGTATCAACCTGTGCAAAACTCATGATGGCTGCCTAAAATGAACCTTGGGCAGGAAAGCCGAGATTACAAACCCTTTACTAATCAAAACATCAGCACTGGCTTAAAATGGAGATTTCAAACCTGCAGCTGGATTTTCAGCTCTCTTACGTTACCGTTGCTCTATTCCTTTAGAGCAGAAGTTGCAAAGTCAGTTTAACAGGCTATCTTGGATTTCCTGTACATAATGGGAATGCTTCAGTGGTAAAAGGGAGCATGGCTACATTGCCCTTGGGTTCTAGGGACTACTTGCTTGCTGGTGTACTGCCTGGAGCCTCTTGATGTCCTAGACAGCTGGCAGAGTTCAGAGCAGCACAACTGACATAAAGGTCTAATTAAAACTGGCAAAAGTCAGAATATTCAGGGGTTAAGGATGTCATGTTACCAAGTTACTCTGTGGAACTTGGGCATTTCAGGAATCAGAGAAATGTGAGCAGTTGCCCATTAAAAACGAAGGTTGCAAAATAAAATAAATCACATATTTGCAAGGAGACGACTTGTACTGAACTAACAAGACAAATTAACCACCAGTTGTAATACCCCATGCATCTTCTCTCACCCCCTGCCCCCATTACTGGACCAGCAGTAAAGGCAAATTTTTTTGCCTTTGTACCTTTTCCATTAAACACTGTGATTGGTCATTAGTAGTGCACCCATAGTGTGTTTCCTCTTTTTCTTTTCTAGTCCAATTCTTTTTGTGATGTTCAAAACTTTGATGTATTTCAGCTAATGGTTGGGAAACCCCCAGATTTTGGGGCTGAAATGGAAGATGTTCCCAGGCTTCACCCACTTTGTATCCTTCGTACTTGGATAGAGAGGGCATGAAATCAGGGAGGCAGCCTTTCTGAGACCCAAACCAGAAAACTTGAGGAAATGGAAAACAAGAGGGAAAAGAAAAAGGAATCTGCACATTTCTTGACACTTTGTGAGGTTTAGGTAAGTGGCATGATGCTGTACAGACTGGGAGATGCTGTCTGAAGATTAGTTCAGGATAGCGGTGGAAAGGGCTGGCTACAGCACTGATTCTTTCTGTCTCTATGGTCAAGTCACCACTCAGACCCTCAATTTCCCATTCTGCAAAATGTTGGTAATATTTGCCTGTATTACCTAGAAAAGCTTAGGCCTAGACCTTTGAGGATGCGGGCCATTAATGCTTAACCCAGTGCCCAGTTAAGTCAATGGAAAAAATCTCTCCAATCTTTTGATGGGCTTTAGCTCTGGCCCTTAATGAATTAACATTTACGGGAAGTTTGCAGGCACTACACCAGGGATGCACATTAATGTTAATAGAAATCACTGGCTATACAGGGACACTCTAAAGGGACTAAAACTAAAGTCTGTGATAGGGCCTAAGAGCTGTGAATTGTTGTTATTTTATCACACACACAATAGCTGCTTTTCCATTTTTAAATATTAGGCTTCATACCTCTTAATAGGGCGTGAATCCCTTACTGTTGTAAATTGATGCAGTCCCCGTTGGCCCCAGAGTCCATACAGTTCACAAAACGAGATCCTTTTTGCTTAGATAAAAATAGGTGGAGGAGGAATGATATAAAATTCCTTTAAAACCACTCTATTTCGGCTGTTTTAAAGGGGCTTTTTAATGGAAAACCTGCTTTTAAAGTATTTTTTAGTTAAGAAAATGGTATTCAAGCTAAAAATCGCATGCCAAGTTACAGCCTGATGAAATGTAAAATGACTGAGTTATAAACCTATAGAAAAAGGATTTTATTATGGAAATGTAAACTGTCCCTTAAGCATAGCATAGGGAGGCGATGCTATAACAACATGCCAGTAAGTAATAAACAACACCCAATATTATATCATACAGCGAGAAATGTATCTGTTCAGGTGTTGAATTATCCCCAAATATGAATTATGGGCCTATAATTCAAATTACCCCCTTCTAGTAGTATAAAGTCTGACAGACATATTTTTTTAATATACCTCTTGTGCTGTTTTGCATTATGTCACATCCTCCACCGTTAAAACCACAGCTTTCCTAACATGATTCATCAGAAATCAAGGGGGACAAATAGTTGAGATCTGATATACTGAGCACTCTTAAATTACATAGCAGCTTCAAATGTACTGTATGAGTAGACAGAAGCAGAGTGAATAAGTACGTCTTAGGCTGTCATGTCCATGAACTGGGAAACTCACTGGCTCATTGAATCATTTTCTGGTATTTCTGCTCATCCATCGATACAGTAGGCAACCAGACTGGGTTTACAGAGATGAAAGCGAGAGTAATTCTGAGCCAACTGTAATTCTTTATAAAACATACACTAAGTATTTTTGTGGACTCCTACATGACATTTCCAAGGTGGTTGGGAAACCAGGCCATTTGTTACATAGAATCCAGATCAATAGAAATCACAGAGGAAAGCAAGTAATGTTAAAATCCAGTGGAAAGAAGGGCAGAATGACTTCCAAGCTTGAACATCTCCAGTTTAAATGGATAGTTCACAAACATATCCAGGTCATCAAGGCATGAGATGTAAACCACCTGATGGTCAAAAACACTTAAGTGTTTGAAAAAATCTACTGTGTGATCGGCATCTGTAATCACCATGATTTTTGTATCTGTGTGCAAATTAGAGGTATTTGCACAGACATTTCCTCAGTTTGTGTGTGCAATTACAGTAACTGTATATGCTCAATTAAATATACCTTGTACACAAATTTTGTGCATGCTGTTGCACACTGGAATGTATTTTTACTTGCCAATTTTACCCCCATGTATCTCCATGGTTAGCACTGAAATCATTACATATTCTATGAGCATAAATAAGAATAAAATTGGCCTCCTAGAATGCGTTTTTTAAAAAATGGTGAAATGTGGTGGTATTTTCTTACAGGTAACCAAAAAGGTACAAATAAAAACAGTCATACTAATCAAGCTTCACACAATATTGGATCTCAGTAGGAGTTATCCAAAGCTTATTGGAAAGATCCTCACTGATTTCATTAGTTTCTGTTGAACTTTACCTAAAGTCTAAAGATATCTCCACTGGTTCACAAATTTGTTTCAAACACAAGAGCACTATCTCTCTCCCTCTTTAACGTGTAGAGTGTTGCAAAGAAGTCACGCTATAAAGAGAAAAGGCTTACATGTTGTAGTCAGCTCCAGATTTTCAGACATCCCTAATTTGCATCCAGAGTTTTCTTTACTCCATTGTCAAGATCAGCCCTATTTTACTCAATATTTAGGAGACCCTCTTTATTCTGAATGTTTTTCATCCAGCTTACCGCTGGTACAGCCCCTTCTATTACAATGTGGAAGTGGTTCCCAAATTTTCTTCCTCTTGGGGTCTCTACTCACTAGTCACCCCTCACGAGCATTTGAAAAATTAATATACCACCTGGACTTTACATGTAAAGATTTAACTTTTTGATAAACAACAGTTGGCTATTGCTGTGCCAGCTATTTTTAACCCACCTTGTGAGTGTGCTTTTTTTATTGCTTTATACAGCATATCTGATTCTCTCTAAAGCACAAACTAAAAAATCTATCTGGCTGTCATTTGCTGCATAGTGCCATCTATCATCATGCAGCTTGGCAGCTCTAGTGCATAAGAGAGGGGAGGGAGCTGAAGCAGGAGGTACAGTCAAGGACTTTCACATGTAACAAAAAAAAAAAAACTTGTCACAATTATTTATGACTCTTGCTGGGGCACATAATAGGACACATAAAACCTCTGTTTCAGTTTCAAGCACCCTCACATCCCTGCTCCCTTGTCGAAGTTGGTCGCAGGCAGTTTTGCTTTACACATACAATTTCCTGAACAATGCCGAGCACTTGTGAAGTGACAGTGACAAATACTAGAGATGCTGGCTGCAGCTCTGCAGGCTGGTACAGGAGCACTCGTGTCAATAATCAAGCCAGGCTGCCAATGATACTGAAACACCCATGTGCTATTCCACTTGTCCAGCCAACTGCCTTGACTGCTCCCATCCTGCAGTTAGAGGAAGCTTTTCGTGGCTGTACATCATCCCATTTCAATAAGAAATAGTGCGTGAATCCTGTCTTCATTTGTCAGGAGAAAACTGTGCCAAGAATCAGATTCCATTGTTTGGTTCTCAATGTCGTTTGGTTTTGTGCTGGTTGCCTATCACCATTTCGGAGTGAGTGGTTTAATTAATTGACCTTTTTGGCTATAACAGTTGGCCTGGCACATGGTTACTTTGTCAGGTTCTGTTATGTCAGCCTTACGCATTGTTTTCTCAGCTTCGTTGATCAGAAAGTAACCTTGGGTTTCAGTCCCACTTGGTGGATTTCGTAGAAGTTGTCTACCTCGCTACATAGCAGGCCATGATGAGCGGTGGTCCTCAGCATGCCATGTGTATTCAGATAACTGAATATAAAACTCAGGCTCAATATGGGCAGGGTGTTTTTGCAGTTTGTGAAAAAAGAACATAGATATTAACTTGGATATCCCCATCATCTTCTGACTGGACTTGTCCTTCCGATCTTATAGTATTTCCCATCTCCAAAGTAAATTAGTAGGCTCTTAAATTGGCTTCCATGAAACAAATTCATTTTGAATGTGACGCCCACAAAAATTCCAAAAATAGGAACTTAAGTGGAAACGGTGAAAAGCGAAATGTGCCGGCTTTGAACAAACCAGAATTCTCAGCTCCTAACAGAACTGCAAACTGGCCTCAAGTATGAAGTTCAACCAACCGTCCCCATTTTTGTGGCTTGTATCTTTTACTATTACCAAGTCAGGACCATGTTTAACCTGCCAGAACAAAAATATTCTAGTTTGCTGGAAAAACAGAACTAATTCAAATTAAGCAATGTTTCAAAGTAGAAGTCAGCAATGTTTCCCCTCTTGAGAGACCAATTAAACAAAAGGGAGATAATGAATCAAAGCCACCATCTTCTCTGCTACCATTTTTCTGTGTGGTGGCGTATACTGCAAGTATACTGGAGGTGCATTCCAGCTTAGTTGTGCCATGATCAGAGAAATACAATGCGGTTGTCCTGGTGGTTCTTATAGATAAGAAGAGTTTTCATTTGGCAAGAGGTGCGTACAAGAAGTTCTTGCTTGGTTTTTATAGGTCGTATGCATTAGAGCTGGGCAAAGCTTTGGGTGCTGATTTGATTCAGAGGAGATTCGGCCCGATTCGGTGGCCGAATCTCCGAATCAAATCAGGGGACCAATTAAAAAGTCTGAATCAATTCAAAGCTCTCTGAATCTTCAGAAAAGATTCAGAGAGCTTTGATGATTTGGACAGTGCCCAGTGGCTGCAGCAGGGAGCTGGAGCCGGACTCGGAGCTGATAAGTAGGGAGTGGGGGAGGGGGAGCTGGAAGAAGGGACCCCTGTCAGCCCCCATCCCCTGCTTGCTCCCCTGGCCCCCCACCCCCTGCCCGCTCCCCCAAGCTCCCAATGGCTGCCCTGCCCGGCCACAGCTCCCGGCGCTTTAAAAACAAGTCCTGACTGACCAGGTGCTGCTGGGCAGGGGGGGTCAATCCCTGCTGCCCCCCACTGCCCCACACCACGTGGGGGGCTCTTCCATGAGCCCCCTGACCTCCCCCTGCTCCCCCAGCCCCTCCTATGGCTTCCCTGCCTACCCCAGCTCAAGCCCTTTAAGACAAAAAAAAACCCCCAAAACCCCCAGAATCACTGGTTCCTGCAACAGCCTCAGGGCTTTGGGGGGTTCATGGAAGAGCTCCCCACATGGTGTGGGGCAGCAGGGATGGCCCCCCACTGGGCAGGGACCGGTGAGTCCGGTGGGTTGTGGGTTTTTTTCATACAGGGCCAGAGCAGGGGGGGCTGGGGGGGGCAGGGGAAGTGTGGGGAGCTGGGGGCTTGTGCAGAGCTCCCCATGCAGCATGGGGCAGTGAGGATCGCGGGGCAGTGAGGATCGCCCCCCGCCCAGCAGCGCCCTGGGGGCTGGGGGGTGGTTTTCAAAGTGCCGGGATCTGGTCCAGGCAGGGTAGCCATTGCCAGGGCTGGGAGAGCTGGTGGGGGATGGGCCTGTATGATTCAGGCAAATTGATTCGGAACAGTGATTCAAATCACTGTCCCCCAAATCAGCCGAATCCAAAGCCAACGTGAATACTGGCCGCTTCGCACAGACCTAAAATGCATGATACTTTCCAGCCTGTGTCTTAAGTATGAAAGTTTTGTCATCTATGAAAGTTTTCACAGCTGACTCTCAGCAGTCATCCCAAGTTTCTTTTTATTTCTATAAAACACTTCCTAACAAACAGAGGCGTTCTTGCTGGCCAGCTCAATAACAAATATAGGCTGAAACAGCGGTGTGCTCTTTACTTCATCTGCACTATAAATCACATGCCAATTTCTGTTCTTTGCTTCCTTCTCATCTAATTACACACACTTTCTACCTCTTCTGTCTATTATCCTTCCTCTTCTCCTTATGTTTCAGATTCTTCTTTTCTCACCCTAGTGAAAATAGCAGTGGGATCAAACATTAATCAGAAAATACTTGCTTCTGCCAACACTGATAATTGATGATATTTTCTTCACCTGGCAAGTATCTGATTGGTGGTGCTTGATTTAGCTGAGTAGGACACGGTTCTCATGAAGAGTACCTGGATAGGGCTTTTATGACAGTGATGTCCGTATCTCTCATAGAACAATAAAAAGGCCGTTTTCTATCTTTAACAGATATTCTTTAACACCTGCATCTCAGGAGTTCTTAACTTTAGTAAGCAATGCAGCTAAAGTTAACATTACATTATATAATAATCTAAATTCATTGTGCAAATGCATTCACCAAGAGAAAGGCTGTGACTATTAAGTTTAAACATGGATTTTCTTATAATTCCCTGTGGAATCAGTTAGCTATCTCTGAAATTGGTAGAAATCACACAGTGTGTGAGTAGAGCAAATGCACATAGTTTTAATATGTTTGCAAATATGTTTTCCTTTCCAAAATTATTATTATAGTGCTTTATTTCTGCCAGTATAACCATGGATGACATATAGACTGCCAGGGGGACTGTTACTGGCTATATGAATTACTCTTACATCATTCTCCATAGTCAGTGAATGATGACAACTTGTTGATTTCTTGCTAATTTCTGTCCTTTAATGGATATTTCATATATATTTCTAGTGTCTTTGAACAGTTTATTATACCTTGGAGAGGAAAAACTTTCTATTAGGTGTCTGATATCTTAATTTTACGAAAGCCTTTTTTCCTGTGGGGGGGTGGGAAAGAAGATATAGCACTGGTGACTGCACAATCCACACAGTAGAAGTTTCACATGGTTTCCATTTGGTTTTTAATGTTTTAATTTTATTTTGAGGATGCTGCTCTTGTAAACAGCTTCATGTGTGATTTCAAGTGCAGACAGCAGAATTCCCCTAAGAAAAGTTAGCTTCATTATTGCTATTAGCTTCATGATCATTTGAAAGGAGAGATGATCTTTAACAGCTGTAAAGTGAAGAACAATGGGCCATTAATGGGCCGTTGGCTATATCAGCTGCTTGAAGACTAATACCAGAGCTGCTGGAGTGAGGAGCAAGGATCAAAGCAATCCAGGCTCACAGTAGAGGTGATATTTTTTATTAGACCAACAAGAGTTTTAAAAAAAGATATCACCCAATTGCTTTTTCCTCTAAACCAATATGGCTACAATCTGGATACTTGACACGAGGATCAAAGCAAGGTGTGTATATCTTGGGCAAAAATCAGGTTCCTTACTTAATACATACATCCCAATTTTGAGGGACTGATTTTGGGAGGAAAAGATGAATTCTGTATACAATAAACTATGATATATGTTGAATAACATAGCCTTTTCATGTGGATACCAGACCCACAATTGTAACATCTGAGTTTTCTAAACTATGTCCCAATGTTTCCTCATTCACGCTGGTTTTTCAAAAGTCAGACTTGTTACTGTGTACTTAACTGAAAAGGGAGAGCTGTATGAGCGAGCATAACTAGTCATTTGGGCCACACAATTACGCAGTTTGCCCATACAATCCTAAGTAATTGTGAATAAACAGCATGTGTGAAGCTACATAAGCCTAAATTTTTGCTAGTCTGTGTTTGCAATCCATTTTTCCTTGTAATATTTAGGTTTTGCAGGAGCAACAGGCAGAAAAAGAATATACCTTTTTGACTACAGAAAAAGAATCCATCACCTTATTACTTACTTCTTAATCATGCAAATGAGGCTGCCATATCAGTGCTCTTCAGAAAAATATGATGTTGTTCAAAGTTGCCTATCAAAGCTTTAGGATATTGCTTTAAAGATTTTTCTTCATTAAAAAGTATATCCATTTTATACATTTTTATTAGGCAGCCAATGAACCACTCTACCAAAATAAAAGGGTTCAAAGGATTGTAGAAATTCAACTGTTAATTGATTTGAGTTTTGAAATTATCATTTAATAAACTTTTAGCTTTATTTGGGATCCTTTTTCCTCTGATGCCACAACGCTCTTCTCTTTGCTTGAGATTATGACACCAATTTAGCAAAATGTGGCAAACACGCAGCTACCAAGGAAATAGTTTCCCTAGCAACAAGGAACCTATTGACAAATCTCCACACAGTACCCACTTTAACCCCAATCTGTGGTGTTTCTATTTTTCTGTTTTCTACTGTTCTTTGGAACTATACAAATGTGATGTCAGAAGGCCAAATTCTGCTCTCGTATACACCTAGACAACAGCAACTTCAACAGCAGTTGCAAACATTTGTGTGACAGTGGGAGTTGGTGAATGACGATTTGTGCCAATAAAATTTACATATTCAGCATTACTTATTAATACCTCATCTGCACTGAAATCTTTAAGGATTTCCTAGTCTAAGCAGGACCGTGACAAAGATAAACTTGAGGCAGAGTATCCAGTTTTCAGCAACGACCATTGTAAAGCAGGGAGTATAGGAGAATGTCTTCAGTGCATGAGTCACGTATGATATTCAGTGGATATTTATGTGTAGTAAATGCAAGAAACTGGAAACCAGAAAGTGTTAGGAAACTCATAGCAAAGCTGTCAATATGATATTTGAGAGCTGTTCCTCCCTTTCCTCATCTATAAAGTCAATAAAAGGAATAATGTGTTTTCTGCTTTGTATATGGGGCAAAGAAAAGACCTAAGTCACCTCTACTGAGTGCTTTGGTGGGATGCAGTCCATTCCCTCTAGAAAGACACCATTGCATTATCAGGTTTCTCCCATTACTCTAAATTACTTCTTCCTGGTTTCTTTTATGCACATCTTCCATATCTGCCACTGCCACATAGGTCCCAAGACTACAGGCAGCTCTAGAGACAGGAGGCTGTTCAGTGACCATGGCAATAGCCTAGGCATAGAGGTTTCTTGGTGCAAGTCTTTGCTGTGCTGCAGATTTTCTCTGTTACAGATAACTTTAGCTGAGATTTTTCAAGCAAGACTAGTGATTTTGAGGTGTTTCAATTTTTCAGTATCAAAGTACATTATAGGCGCATCTGTTATCAAACTCCTCTGAAAGTTGTGGTTTTAGTCTCTCTGCGTCTCAGTTCCAAATCTGTAAAATGAAGATAAGTCACCCACAGGAGCTTTGTACCACTCATTCCATCATAATAGAGGCCCATATGGGTTTACCTAAAATAGGTGCCGGCTAATTTCATTAGGCCTCTGAGTGGACACTGCAGGGATCTGGCTGCAAAGAGCAGTCTGAGTCTGAGGAGTTTATATTATAATATCCTTGGATGAGGTGGTCTTGATTTTACCACCTTTTGCAATACCAATGGTGTCGGTGTCATTTAACAAATAACAGCCATTGTAAGTGATTTGGGAAGTGTGGATTAAAAGATGATATTTAATCCTGCAGCATAATCCTTGCTTCAAACATAAAATTGGGAGTGAATTAGTTAATTTTCTGCCATGCTTTGAGGCTGTCTAAATGCTAATTGTTAATATTATCATTGCATCCAACCAGCTGCTATGTAGAACTCGGTGTTTTGTCTTTGTCAGTGAGAAAGACTTGGGGCCAAATTCTCAATAAGGTCTCCAAAGCCTACAAAATGTGCAATCACAGCCATGTGCTCCTCCAAGAATCTGCATCGCATTCATTTTCACCCTAACTAGTGTATAAGCTTAGTACTATACTATTCAAGGAAAAAAGAAAGAATAATGACGATGCGACATTTGGGCAAAGATAATGAGGGCTTGATCAAAAATCTCTTTTAAATCAATAGACATCTTGTCATTGACTTTGGTGGCACTCTGGATCTGGCTTTGAGAGAGAAACCTATTTTACCTGTGCACTAATGAATTCAGAAATCCCTTTAGAAATACACTGGAGTAGAGAAGATTTTTTTAAAAATGCAATCCATTATTTTGCCATCAGCGCTACTGCCGTAAGGAGACAAAAGTGGGGCATGCTCTTGCTATTGGCCCTGTGCACAAAGATGAATTTCACCCAGCAGCGGTGCTAGTTAGATTTTTTTCAATAGGCCATGTCTGAGGATCCAAGCGCTCCATTCTGGCAAATTTGTTCTCTTGTTCTGAGTTGTCTGCACACTTTTCTTGCCCAACTTCCTCCTCCCCCGCCTCCCCGCAAGTTCAGATCCTTAAACCTGTGTAGCTGTCTAAGAACTTTACTCTCTAGCTACTAAATTGCTTTAATTAAATTGCTGTATCAGCAATTCCACATTAAGCATCTTTCTTATTCTGAATGGTTGTGATTTGATTATCTTTTCCATGAACCCTTGCAATTGTGTGGATATGCTTTTGTATAATTAGATGAAGTGCGGTCTGAACACTAACAATATTTCCTAGCCATTGGTTTTAGAAAACCTTGCTAGGGAGCACACTAGTAATAAACTGATTTTTGTTTTATTTTTATGCAAATTACAAGTATTATAAGCCACCATACACTTTAGCATTAGTTGTTCTTCAATTTGAGGAAATGCTGATTTAAAACATAATTTAATACAAATTATTCAGTGGAGCGTAATAATAAAAGAGAGAGGGAAACTTCTTTCCATAAAATTTTCATAGACATTTGGGCCAGGACAGTAATAGTTTAGTAAAAAAATGTTAAAAACTGCTAACTCTGTATTCTTTTAAAATATTGATATAGTTTGCAAGTGTGCATGTGTATAAACACCCGTATACATACACAATGTTTACACACACACAAGAAATACAATATCATTTGACAGATTTAATAGGGTTTTTCGGGCTTTAATGGAAACCACAATTTGGTCCATGCTCTTTCATTTTTCTGCAGCTATTCTCTGACACTTTTCCATAAAAGTGTACGTTTATTGTAATCCGGAGGTTGAAATAAAGGTGATTACAACAAAGATGCTGAGACCCTCTTGATTTAGACAAAGGATAGTCAAGAGAAGCAGAAACATTTAACTTTCCTCAAACTGTCTTGTCAATTAATTAATCCTAGAGGTGAACAATTCTTAGAGATAATTAGGAATGAGATGGGGATCCACTTTTTCTTTTGGCTTGTGATTCTTGTTTCTTCATCGCTTCTCTGCAAGCTACCAACCCAGATGCTCTGGGTGATGGATCTGATCACCAGTCCCTCTTGGATAGCCTGGCATATCATATCTTCTTATTTGTCTCTCCCTTTTTTAATTGTAACTCAGAGGAGCAGGATCTGTCTTTATTTCTGCATAGCAAACAGTGAAGGCCATAATGTCAACAGTAATATACAGACACTTTCCCATGAAGTCAACCACCAACTGCATTGGCAACTCATTTCCCAAAGGCAACTAAAATTCTGTTTGCAAACCTATCCCTGTACGTATGTCAAGTGGTGATAATTTTTGGTTGACCTCTGTTGTATTTGAGTAAATGACCTAGAAGGGATTTAACCTCTATATTCTAATGCTAGTTCCTCAGACTATCCACTTCCCTACACACAGCTGAGGTGATATCTTTTTGTATTGTAGAAACAGACATTTCAATTTATTTCTTTCATCTCTGACGCCAAAAAGTAACATTAGGGACATGCTATTGCTTCAGGTTTTCTGACACTTATTAAAAATCTCCATATGACTACACCACCACCTGTCGAGGTCACTCAAGCTGAAACCCAGTGGCACATAGCCATTCAATACTGTGGATTTCCCATTAATAAACTTGTGTAATCAACCTCCATGTCTCAAATGCTATCGGTTCTACACAAACAATTTGAGAATACACAGGGAATAAGGAACGCTCCCAAAGAATAGGCCGGATGCAAACTGGTATTATACTGGAAGAGTCCGAATCTTGAGATCCTGGAGATGCATTCTGTCAGGGAAGGAAATGGTTATACCTTTACGTGTGCCAGGAAGATAAGCAGCCCAAGAACGGCCAAGTGTATGAAGTGTTGGGTCTGCACATCTCCTAAGCAGAGCCCTTGTGAAGCCCAGCTGAAAACCGGAGCCACTTTAGTTCCTGGTGGCCTGCTTTTTCCTTTGACAGAGTCTGCCCTTGGGGCTTCCTCAGGAAAGAGCTGCTAAATTTCCATCTTTCTGCACCAACGTCAGTGAATTGGTCCTGGCTTAGCTTGGGCTCCTGTTTGTGTCTAAAAAAATTCTGTGCGTCTCTGCAATAGGTTGTGTTTAGCAAAAAGAATAAGCAAGTCCAGAGGGTGTAGACGCAGACTGAACCAGGTTTGTACTGTTATGTCTTAGTTGCCTGAGTAGCCTGCGTGCAGATGTCCTGCATGCACGCGACAAGGTCTCATGAAAGATATTGGATTACCCCTGGGGGGAAGAGGGGGAGGCGGGCAGGGGATTGTATTGTGAGTTTGGCACTGAATTTGTATTTGTTATAATAAGTATAATGCAAGTCTGTCTGTAAATGTAGTTTTCCATCTATAACTTAAAATGCAAACTATCAATTGCCTGCAGACTCAAAATTTCAAGGTTCCCTTTCTTTTGCATTTCTGGACTTTGGTTATACTCGCTGAGTTGTTAAGTTATTCATTAGTACAGAAATGAAGCCCGCATGTTCAACATATTGTGTTGAAGGGAGGATTTGTCTCCTTTTTTTCCTTCAACAGGGATGTTCCAGGGAATTCACTTGGAATATTTCATAAAAAACCCAAAATGTTAAAGGTCAGCAGAAGAAAAATGCTTAAATACTGAAGTCAGATGAGCTAGCACAGGTTCTAACTAAATATATATAGGGATTTGAATTATCCAAACATCTGGTACCAAAATAAATGACCAGTGACCATGAGAAGGTACTGCTTGTAACTGAATCATCCATTACCTTATCAACACTCTGCACCAATGGCATATCAGAGAGACGCTAAAATATGGAAAGAAACAAAGAAATAATTTAACAGGTTAACAAGGCTGCCAAGAAATAACATAACAATACTGAAGAAAAGGAAATTATAAATGAAAGCAATGCCAGACTACAATTGGGAACCAGTTGGGGAAGTAGGAGACTGGCTTTTACTGGGCTAGGAGTAGAGGAGAGCGATGGTGATAATGACTCCAGGAAGTGCAATTTAAATCACTCCCCTTGTTCATGTGTTCATAGAATTATAGGAAATTAGGGTTGGAAGGGACCTCAGGGGGTCATCTAGTACAACCCCTGCTCAAAGCAGGATCAGCCCCAACTAGATCATCCCATCCAGTCTAGCCGGGTGTTAAAAACCTCCAAGGATGGAGATTCTGCAACCACTGTGGATCAGCACGGCCGCACACGATGCACAGCTTAGAGGGAATGCTGATCAGGGTTGGGTAATGAAGAAGACAGTTGTTGCAGGTATCGGAAGGTGTAGGGTAAAGGAGGTAGGGGCTTCAGGAAAGAGGAAAAGCAATTTCTTTTTCCAAGTCAGAATGCTGCTCTGGGGGAGTGGATTGTAAACCTCCATGCCAGAGTTTGTTTAAACTAAATTTTTCACAGGGGACCACTACTGTGTGCTCCTGACTTTTATGAGTGCCCAGCCTGAGACCCTTTAGGCCAGAATTTTAGAGAAATTTAGGCACTAAAGATGTAGGCAGGCACTTACTGAGATTTTCAAATGCATCTAGGTCAGGGATAGGCAAACCCTGGCACAGATGCCGGAGTGGCATATGACGGTATTTTGCTTGGTTGGGGAAGGGGCCATGGCTGTGCTGCCACGATAAGGATTGGGACCCTCGCAGCTCCCCCACCACCCACCCCGGCATGCCAACAACTTACAGTTAAGGTTGCGGGTGTTTTTGGCCTGCTGCCCCAAACCATTGCTGACTCCTGTTCTGAGTATTTAACTCACACTAGTTTTATTCTTGAAAACAACCACTGTTTTATAACTTCACAGACCTAAGTACCTTTAAAATTCAGAATTGTGATATCACAGTAATGAACACCATGGAACAACCCAGGAGAATATTAATCACTACACATTCAAACCGTGCCAAATAAGGCACGAGGCCTCGCTGAACAGTGAAGATAAAATGTTGACTCGTTACCAATTCAGCATTGTTCATCCTGGGCACAGAATGAGGCAGGGACCTCTGGAACACGATCATGTCATTTAAAGATAGGTTCATAACTGCACAAGGACGCTAGATGAAGGTTATGTAAGCGTCTTGATTCCTGGCATCTCCAAACTACGGAGATTTTGACTTTTGCAGCCTTGATAGTCTATTAGCCTTACCGTTCTATTAACAAAGCGGGGGGTTATTAGAATATACCTACAGGGTGAGATTTTTTCAAGACACTCGAGAGAATTTTTTGCCCAAATTCATACTAACACTAATCGATATTAGATGGCCATATCCCTTAAGAGTCTTCTTAAAATCTCATCCAAGATATTTGGTTAGCAAACAAGAAAAGAAAAACCTTTGCCTAAATTACAGTGTTAATTTCCAATGTTCTATTAAGAAGAGTCATTCCAAGAGTTTTTTCTTATTAGACCTTACTAATATGCATGTTTTTGTCGCTCTCTGTTTTCCTGGTCAAAATATAAAGAAAATGCAAGTTCTGTCTCTCTTTTTCTCAATTTTTTCCTAATCTGAAAATAATATTTCATGACAAGCTACTTTTTATACCTCTGCCTGAATACACTGGATAACAGAATCCTACCCCCAAAGTTTTGGTGATCAGATGGTTTTAGACAATTGGTATTACACTAAGCGATAAGTTTTCACTAATGATTTGAAAAGCAGAGAATAATCCAATGGCTATGATGCAGTCTGAGTTGGCTACAAATTATTTCATATTTCTAAAGTTAATGAGAGACGAATTAAACATGTTCACATATGTGGATATCTCTGAGCAGTTTCTGTTAGAGCTGTTAATGTACACAGCACTAATAAACCTATAAATTAAAGGTTTTTAATTGTCATTAGAAAATATTGCTATCTTTAAATGCAGATGTAAATTGGACAAAATAAGGAACTTTTGGTTTAAAAATGAGCATGAGTTAAGCAAAAAAACACAACTAGGATTTTCTTTCTCCTTTTAGTTTTAACTGGGGAAATGCTGAATATGCAGTGATATTTTTTTTACATTAATAATAATAGGAAATGGTAGATAGTGGCATCTCAGCACAATTCTAATTTAATGAGAAACAATAAAAGTTTTCCAAAGGGGCCTATTTAGGTCCAAGAAAGGGGGATATTAAAGTTTCAAGATTTATTTTACTTTCGTTAAGGTATGCTGATGTGCATTTTCTATGGCTATATTCTATCCACTGATTAGATCTTTTATAATTTCCTTACTTGGGAGAGAGCCGGATTGGTATTTTTCAGACCAGCTCCTTAGAAAAGGCGCTGAACCAGGTCACTTTATTTTAGTTACAGTTGTGTTGATCTATATTGCAAAAAAATCAGCTTTCGCCCATGTGCTAGACAGTTTTGTGTCATAAAATAGGAACAGCTTCTGAATAGCGTATGCAAGTATGAATCTTTCAGGTCTGGGGGTATAAGGAAACAAAACTAAGCAGCACCTAGGAAAGCACCATGGATGTTTGCCTTGCCTTGATGTGCAAGACCCCTGCCTTGATGGTTTGAACATTTCAAGTCTCCAGAATATAGCTTGCTACACAAAACAAATACGAAGCTGGTTTTGGTGGGGGAGGTAGATGTATGCTAAAGAAAGGAGAATGTTACCTGAGCATATCTAAGTGAGAATTTTAGCCCATAGCTTTACCTGCTTGCTAGAGATGGTCTGAAGTTGTTTTTCACAGCAAATTACAGTGTTCAGGCTGAGAACAATCGTTTGAATTTGAAAATGGCACTGTGGGACTCGGTGAGAATTTTATTTAGGCTCCCTTTACCCCTGTTCTCCTGCCTGTATTCCCCTGGGCCGGGCTATATATTGCATGATGGACCACAGTCTCCTGTCTCACTAAGCCACAGCAGTTCATCATGGGACTCCCTGACTGCAGTGCATCACAAGACATGTAAGGAACACAGCTCTCATTAATTACAATGTGGGCAGGAGGTGTCTGGACTACAGCTCCACAGGGACATTGTCAGTGGCCACAAGGACATTTCCAAGTAGAAAACTTCCTGCTTTCAACTGAAATTTTTCAGGGCTTTGTTTTTTAATTAAAAGCTATAATTATTGCTAGAAAATAGACCAGTGCCCATTTAAAATAATACGTATTTAAAAAAAAAAAGTTTTGAAGGACACCTTCCAACTAAACCCATTGGTTGCCTATGCCACCCTGGATTTCATAAAGTAACAGACCACGTTTTCATCTCAAAGCCTATTAAGCGAACCACTGAAGATGTGGGCGCTCAGCAGAAACAGAACCACATCAGTGCATGCGAGCTGGATAAACAGGCTTTTTATTCTGGAAGATGAAAAATATTGCATGTAGCATTTAAGCAGCTACACAAGCTACAGTATTAAGCAGCAGATCACATTTGTATGGCCCGGTATTTTTAGGACTGCATCTTGGGAATAGGTGGGTGCCTCTACACATGCAACTAATGAGAAGCAATAAACTCTGGCATATATTGTGCCAGAGTTTATTGCTCCCGGGTGCCATGTTCATATGTGTGCAGGGGAGCAGGGGAAGTCAGCATGCCAGCCTGGGACTGAGCCGACCTGGCTCAACGTGTTGCAGAGGGGCTGGTTGGGGCCAGAGTGCTCCAGTGCAGGGCTAGCTGACCTTGTACACTGCACACTAAAATATTCCACCACAGAAAAATATTTACAAGTACTTACCTGAGACAGAATTAATTAGTTGCCTGCAGCCTAATAGGGCTGCACGTGTAAATGTTGAGCTTTTACTGCGGAGCTAGTTAGGCAGCTCCACAATAAACACCTCATGTAGATGCTCCAGGTAGCAGCTCTTTAAACTACTTTGAAGCCCTTTGTGGCACTTGTTGTGTTCTGTATTTTAGAAAATGCTCAAAACATTAGGCCTTGAATGTTTATGCATGTTTAGTAAAACTGGCTATTTAAAATACAACTGTGTTTCATAATTTCTTCTGTTTTGTAAAAAAGCAGAAGAGACCAGAGTAGCCATAGCTAAAAATTTAGCTCCTAAATTAGCAGCCTGAAGAGGAACCTGTATCACTTATCTAGCCTTATATCCTCATCAGTCCTACTTTAGTGCCCTTTGTAGTCTTCTGTGGGTCAAAAGAGGCATTAAAGATGTTGTTACGCTGTAAGCATGGATCCCCCTAAATGACTCAAGCCTCCATCTGTTCTAGGATTGGCATTAAACCAGTTCTTCTAGAAATCCCTATTGCAGGAAGTATTCTGGGGCAGGGAAAAGTATTGGACTGGACTGGACTGGACTGGGATGTAACATTTTTTGAGTCCTTTTATTTAAAAAAAGGCTCATGCAATTAGTGGTGGGGGAAGGTTCAGAACTCATGAGACGGTTATTCCAAAGGCAACAATGGAATGGATTTTATTCTCTATTGGTACAAGTAACGAGTAACGAGTCACCCGTTTGACTTGATGTTTGAATTACAGATTATGTAACTTTGTTATAGTTGTTTCATGCTTAATAGACTATGTCATGATGGGAAAAAAAGTTTTACTTTTCGACTGTATGATTCTATCTACTTTCTCTTGTACACGGATGTATCATTTCACAGCATCACCTTTCCAAGCTATTGCAGTTATCCTTCTCTAAACTGAACTTCAAAATTTATATTCCCCACAAATATAATCCTTGAGTTTTTTACTAGTCTTAGGACAGTAAAGAAGTGACTTCTACATAAAGTAGATTTTAGATCATCCCTCACTTGGCCTGTTTTAGGTGTGCCCTTTCCAACTTGCATTTCTAGATGCATCTTCTGGAGCAATTTGCAGTGAATACCAATACAATCAGGAATGACATTATGTCTGTATTACAGGCCTGTAATGAAGTGCTGGAATGCAGATTTAAGAAATATTTACCAGCTTCAGTGCTCCATAATATGTTTAAGAACTGGGAGGGATTTACTTAGCCTTTTTTCATTTCAAAGGTCTGTATAAAAAAGTCTCTCTTCTGAAGGACACTTGGATATAATCCCTTTGTTAGGATAACAGGACCATCTGGTCCCATCCATCTCTACAGTTTGATCCTGGGTTAATTACACCCTGTCAGCAAACATGATTGACACTGTATGTTTCCTCTCTTCACTAAGAGCAGTTCATTACCAAGACAGTTTTCTGAATTCTAGAAGATCTTTTCACAGCTGCTTGGGTGCATATACATATATATATATATACTTCTACAATTTTGCTAGTAGCCATCAGGGTGAAAACCTATTGAAAACATAACAGCAGGTATTGGGCAAAAGACAGGTGGAAAAATACAGCCGATTGGTTTTGGAACTATATGCCAATGTCTTCCTTTGGGAGAGGAATAAGCCTCTTTTCTATCAAGAAAGTAGTGAGCCCCTTGTTTCAGGGGTAGAACTTGAGCAAGCATGTCCCATAATCCTCTTCATAATGCTTTCTTTTGCCCAAATTATAATTTGAGCTAAATTTAGCCATGTGTTTGTACATACAGCTCCATTGACTTCAGGGAAGTTGTCCAAGTTTATGCCAGGTGTGAATTTGACCCTTGATCTTGCAAGATAGGCAGAAGCTTGAAATACTGTATAGCATTTTAAAATACAGCTACCCCCATACTAATTTGTCTGTCTAATTAATGTAGCCTTTCCTGTGACCATGGTGATCTTTCACTCCTCATTTAGACAAAGCCTAGGATAACTCCAGCAAAGGTTTTGCTTTGTTAGGGTCTTGTCGCACAGGACACTTAGCATGTGTTTTATCTGAGACTGTAGTCGGCATTATCATTAGAGATCCTGGTTTTCTCTGTTTGAAAATTGTAAATTCTGTGATTTTAACAAAACCATGAATTCTCTGATTGAAAACCCCCAAATACACGTTTTTCCATGATTAAAATGAAACACCACTTATATCAGTTAAACACAATGTTTTATTGATATATTTTACAATTGTAAAACAATTTTAGAAGCCTACAAGTGCCTCAGTCACTATAATAAAATAAATTTTAAATACCTAGAAATGTTGCCGTTTGATTTTGCATTTCTTATCATGCAAAATCAGAGCTCCCCCTGTCCCCTTGACTCACCAGGACATGGATCCAGCTCCAGCTGCCCGCCCTCCCCGCCGCCCCTCAGCCTCACACTGCTTTGTGGTGCTGATCAGCCCCATGCACTGCTCTGGCTGGTCAGCAGCCCCAGCCCTGCCCAACTCCCTCCCTCACTATGGGGGCCTCAATCGCCCCCCACCACTCTGCCAGACTCATCTACGGGGCTGCTTTCCAGGCTGCCTGGCACATGCACATGGAGCCCCCTGCCTGACCGCCCTCCTCCCACTCCCCAGCACCCCTTGCAGGCTGGAACTCTGCCAGCCTGCAAGGGGACCCACCATTTCCCACATTTTTCTCCTTTAAAGGAGAAAATCTGGGATTATCTCCTGAAAAGCAGAAAATCCAGGTTTTTCTCCTTAAAATGAGAAAATCTGGCTTTTACTGGGTTTTTCCATCATGAAAGGAAAACCCGATCCCTGATTATCATGCTGTATTAAAAGTTAGAATGTGTACTGAGTGTTCACATGATAATACTTACTATAATCAAGGCTTGAACCAGCTCCCATTCTGTGCTGCTGTTGGACCAAAAGTCAAGTGATTATCAGTCTCAACTACGCTGGAGCTACTTGGAGATTCCAGTTCAGTCCCGTGACTGGGACCAGCAGTCAGCTGGTTTTCAGTCTCATCCCCAGGACTGCAGCAAAGCTACTTAGAGACTGGTGTTTCATAGTTAGTAGGGTCAGAAGGGACCTGAGCAGATCATCAAGTCCGACCCCCTGCCATGGCAGGAAAGAGTACTGGGGTCAAACAACCCCAGCAAGGTGTTCATCCAGCCTCCTCTTAAAGACCCTCCTTGGACCTGCTCGAGATGCATCTGTGGATGCATGACAAGGTGCGGTTGGCCTTCCTGACTGCATCCCCACACTGCCGGCCCATGTTCATCTTGACATCAATGATGACTCCAAGATCCTTTTCTGCCTCTGCACTGACGAGAAGGGAGTTCCCCAGCCTGTAGGTATGGTGCCAGTTCTTCCTCCCCAGGTGCAGCACCTTGCACTTGTCTGTGTTGAATCCCATCCTATTCTCATCCGCCCACCCCTGTAACCTGTCTAGGTCTGATTGTAGCCTATTCCTCCCTTCTAATGTGCCCAAGTCCCCACATCTTAGTGTCATCAGCAAATTTGAACAGGGTGCTTTTTACCCACTCATCCAAGTCACTGACAAAGATGTTGAACAGTGCGGGCCTGAGGACCAAGCCCTGGGGAACCCCACATCCCTCCAGGTCGAAAATGACCCATCCACCACCACTCTCTGGGTGCAGCCCTCCAGCCAGTCAACCCATTTGACTGTGCAGCCCATTTGACTGTACAGGTGTCGACACCCATGATGTAGTCCCGTGCAGGAACCAAAAATCAGTTGCATGTCAGTCTCAGCCCAGGACCACACTGGAGTCAATTTGAGACTCCCATGTGGTCCTGGGGCTGGGACCCACAACTGTGTGTATTAGAATTGTGTATCTCAGCCCCAGGACCGCAACTGGTTGTATTATCTCTGTGGAACAAGCCAAATATTAGCTCAACATGTGTTATTTAATACGAGCTGGAGATACTCCTCACTGGAAAAGGCAGAACTTTGATGCGACACAATACTTTACAAGAGCACTTAGCACATCTTATCTGGCTTGAATATGCACACACCGGCATTTTAAGTGCATTTAACATGTGCTAAGTGCCCTGTGAGACATAACCCTTAGACGTTAGTTTCCGTGTCAGCTCTATGCAGCTTCAGTGGAAGTCCATGGGCTAGTCACGGGAGCTTTATGTTCTGCAGTAAGTGCTCTTGGGCTCCAACAGTATCTGATTTACAGCATGTCCACTGACGGATGACCAAGATTCATTGTTTGCCATTAAAAGGAATACGCCAACCAATTCATAATTGGAAGGAAAGCCAGGTTCAACATCTCTATTAGTTTTACAATTCAGACTTTTGCAAGCTTCAATTTGTTGCGTTTAAGTCAGTTGACTGAGAGAGTGTGAGGTCTCAAATTCCATAGGCCTAGTATTTCACTGCTTTGTGCCTTGAGCAGTCATTTAAACCCATGCAAACCAGGATAAAATGTAACCAAATAGCACTATACATCCACTCAGTACTCATATTACACAGGTATAACTGATGACATGAAGACTCATGCTCCATTTTTCCAAGCAAGTTTTCTACTGGAAAAAAGGTACCAGTGTTGTGAACTCATTCAATATAAGCTGCATACTAGTGAAAAGAAAAGGTACATACACTCCCAGGTAAAGGGACTTACCAGAAAAAAAGATGATTTGTCAAAAACAATATGGTTAATGGAAATGTTACAGCTTCCATGAAAATTTGTAGGGTAGTTCCAAGAATTTTTGGTCAGAAAAAGAGAGGAACCCACCCCAGCATATTTGAGAGCCTGGGACACTCAACCGGGGTGCTAGTTCCTAGGTCATAGTCCCTACTAGAGAAAGCAAGGAACTGTAGTTACCTGAGATATCTGATACCCCAAAGAAAGGCCTTGTTTCAATCAATATTTATTTATACAAAGTGGAGGGTTATCAGCAGGACCAGCCAACAGCCTGATAGTTGGGTTGTGAGGTAAAAGCAAGTTAGGTTTGAAACTTGGTTCTCCCACATCCTGAATTGTTGGCTGTTGGCTATTCACACACTTTGTCCATAAAACCTTCCAAAGCTCTTGGTTTCATCCCAGTGCAGAATAGGAGACTCTTTGAGATATCGGAAAGTATTGTGGGACAGAAAAGCCATTTCATGCCCTGTACCGAGAGGTGAAGATTACTGTACAATTTGCATCTGTTCATATGAGTCTCTTACACTGCCCAGATACATAGGACTTGCCTCACATATTTACTAACATATATGCAGGCCACCTTAGTGTCTATGGAAATATTCATCTGTCAGTCATTTTATTCATTCCAGTATTATGGTTTGTATTGTCATAGCACCTGGGAGCCCTAGAAGCCTGTTGTGCTTTGTGCTGTATAAACCATAGCCCCCAAAGCCTACAGTTCATTCCTTCCAGTGTCTCAGATCTGAAACTCTTGCTGAGAATGGAAACACCCCTTGAAGGTTTTTCCCCCCTAGATGTTTGACATCTAGGAGATTTCCGTGGGTAAGAGAATGTGAATCCCATGATATCATCGAATATCTTTTCTAGTAAAAATGACTATTCTTTTCTATTGATTTTTTTGCGGGGCTTTTTCTGTGATTCTTTTGTTTAGTGGTTGGTATCGTTTAATCACTATGCTTTCTCACAATTTTTTACTCAACCATTGTTTAATTCCCTGGGCTTTTATGATGCCTCTTCTTGCAGCCTCCAGTTCTCCTACAGAAAAATTAACTTAGTATTGTATTGGACCTCAAAAGATTTGACCCCTCACAGATTTTATTTGTTGGGTATTTTTCTTTCTCCAAAGCCTGAGCTTGAGAAACCTTTTAGACACTATTTTTCATATTAATTCTGTTCCTTACCAGATTTCAGTGGCAACTGTCAGTGAGGATAGTAGTTCATTGAATTAATCTTGTTCCCAGTCATCAAATTATTATAACTTAGTTTCAGCAAATACAGTAGCTGTTCAAAAAACACATTACTTCGTGAAGCTGGTTGAAATATTTTGCACATACAGCAAATGCGGCAAAATTTGCTACTTCACTGAGTTTGCAAAAAGGAAAAAAAAAAACAAGAAATCCCCCCCTTTTTTCCTGCTGTAATATTGCTAATTACCTCATTAGCAAAAGACCATTTCATCAACAAAAAAAAGTGCTTTTGGTACATTTTATGCAACTGGCACTGGAAGTAGCATATGGGAACAGAGGGTCTGTCATGCTGGTTAAGACCAAGAGTGGCAAGTATCTGATTCTGCAGATGCGAAGGAGAAAATAAACCTAGAGTCAGATTCTGGGCAGCACATTGACTAATGGATGTAGTACCAGATTAGCTTCAGCTGAGTTACTCTCTGCTGTCCACTCCTGAGCAAGTCACATCTCAGCAACTCTGATTGCTTTCCTATATTTTGTACTCAGGAGGAAGGGCCCTTTGCACAGTTTAGGACATTGGCTGAAGTGGGCCTCACTACAATAATATAAATAGTAGCATTAGTAGTAAATAATAACAACTAATAACTATAATTCCCAGCATGAATTGAAATAGCATTCCTGAAATCAGTGGAGCTGTATTGATACTTATCAATTAATGCAGTGGCCCCTAATGTGTGAAGATTTCTCTCCTGGACTCTGTAGTTATCATGTTATTTACTAAAGAATAACATTTGATAGTCCTTAAATCAAGATGTCTAAGAGTAGATGGAAGCATTGGTGATAGCGGAGGTACAACAGGGAAAATCCAGTTTTCATTGGATCATGATGTTGACAACATTTTGTCAGCTTCACATTTTTATCAAAGTAAACCACTGTCATTGCCATTCACACCCCGCCCTGTTACATCTCTGATCATAGCATAGCCATGCTACGTAGACCTTAATCCAAACATATCATGTCTTTCTTACTAGAGAATAAATGGGTATTTCAGGCTTATTATATCATATATTATAATAGAAGTGCTATGAAAGAAGGCAGATGATTTATGTGCAAAGGTTCTGACTATGCTTATCCCTAGGGCGCTATATGCAGAATATAGGTATTTGTCACATTACGAATGTGTCATAAGTACACTGTAGATTACAAAATTAATAAACTACTTGGAGGTTTAGTTACATTCATTTGCATCTTAGCAGCCCAACCAACCTACATGTCTGAAAATACAGCCTACATATTGACTTGATATTATCAATATACCTTTCTTAAATGTCAACAGAAGATACATTTAGTCTTTTAGCTAAGATGTGCCAAGCAATGGAGGGTAGAGTGGATGTCCTGTGGCATTTCTCCTGCTCCCCCAACAAGACAGCTCACTTCTTCTAAAAATGGCAGTCAGGATGTTTTCCATTCACACATAATTCATAGAGCTTCATAAACCTATCCATTAGTTGGCTGGAGCCTGAAGGAGGCCTAAGGAAGGAAATGAAGGAGGATAGAAATAAGTCCCAAATGTTTAGGAGAGAGACCAGGACATTCTTCTGCTGTTGGGAGAGCTCTTGAATGAGTTTATCAGTGAGGTCAGGTTGACGGAGTTCCTCTCCAGGTTGACTTCACTCTGATGAAATCTCAAAGTCAACATCTAAACACCCCTTTGACTCTAATGGACCCAGGATCCTATCGCTGTTTTTTTCCCAATGCTTCCCAGGAAGCGAACACTAATCAACTGGGGTCCGCTGAAGGAAAAGAAGGTTCCCGCTTCGATGTTGCTGTGAGCTCTGGTAACAGGTACACTTAACACTATAACCTTCACAAATTAAGGGATCAGTGGGCTTGTCTATATGGGGATGCCATGAATGTAAATCAGCTTCAGGTATAAACTACCAAAGTCTTCTCCAGTGTCCCTATGTAGCTGTAAACTAACTGGTGTCTTTTTGGTAATCTCAGACCAGACAAAAGCAACCATTTGCTTCTTCCATTTACATTGGTATAATTTCAGAATAATTCCTTGGTTGCTAATGAAATTTTGCTGGCCTTTATCACAAGGGACTTTAGAGCACATGCCATTTGTTGTAAACCCTCTCCCTCACATAGAGTAGCTTCTGCATATTGAAGCTGTTAAAATAAATCCAGCCCCTGGATGGCAAGGATTCTCTGTAGTCTGTGGAAAAAGATTCCCTCCTCATAAGACAAGAGTATTAACTGTACCTCATTTCCTGGGGAAAAAAAACAGGAATCCAGTGTTGTTTTTGCAAGCCAAATCGATGGATGTAGAAGTTAAGACTAATGGCTGAAGGTAGCAAAACTTGTCATTATGTTGCAAGATGTATGCACCTCAATCCATTTGCAAACTTTCTAATTAGGAGCATTTAACAATAGGAGCAATTTCTGCAAACAATTTTTTTGTTGTTCCTAAGTCCAGACTTTGCAAGACTTCACTTTTCAAGACACAGACATCTTTGCAATGCGCTTTGATATTGTCAGAGTTGCTAGGGAATAAATTCAGTCAGCCATTAAAAGGTGGGAAAGCATCCTGCTGTTATGTATATGAGAGCAGGGCTTTGTCTTGTCACATGTCAGCTAGGCAGCAGTAGAGGGAAAGAAAATCCTATTGGTATATGATGGAGTTTGCAAGATGTCCTCCAAACCTTTAATTATTGGAATGTGTCCTGGGACAAGGGCTGCTGTCATTGAACCCTGATTAGTTCTGAGGCAGGGTGGACGCAATAGGGAGGAAAAATAACGTCAAACTGGTTAATTAACAGCAAGTGAAAGCAACCAAAATTGTACCATCTGAAGAGCAATTTGTCAGTCTTTCACTTTAAATGAGAAACTTGGTATCACTCTGTACTTCTGTTGCAACTTTCATTTTTGGCTCTCAAAGCACTTGTATACAGTAGCTACCCTCACAACTCCATAAGGTGAACTAATGCCCAGGAAGGGCAAGTGACTTGTCCTTGCCCAGAGTTTACACAGCAAGCTCAGTGACAAACAACTCGGGAGTCTTATCCACCAGCTACCTTCTCTAAGCACCAAGCAGTGCTATCTCTTGATTTAGGAAAATAACACGTAGCTGCAAAATTAGTTCATAATAGCTGCAGTCTTGCTGTGTTGTATAGATGAACCTACATATGAAATCCAAGTAAAGGACCTACAGCATATACAAAATATACTGTTTTCATCATATTCGGGGTTCCCGCCCATTTAGCATGTAAACTCTTAACAGTAGAGCATTGACTCCACTGAATTTCTTTTATACCACCCAATAGTGAAAAGCAAACTTAAAGTTGATTGAACCAGCAAATAGAAGTTTCCTGTGTATGGGAGGTTGACTTAGCAGAAAAAAAGGACTCGGTGCTCTGCCAGGTCACAGGCAGCCCAGGCAGACTTAGAATGCTGTTAATCCTTCTCTATCACTTTGGAAATCAAGCCATTGCAGAATCAGGGAAACCCAAAGACATCATCTCCCTCCTTGTCCAGAAGCTGAGCATCTGAGATCTAGTGCAACTGTCCGTGAGCTTAAAAAACTTCTCATGGGGAGGGATTATTCTTGATGCTAGTATTTAATAGCGCTGTGCAAAGCTTCGGTCCCTGATTCGATTCGGCAGAGATTTGGCCCAATTGAGGGGCTGAATCTCTGAATCCGAATCATATCTCTGAAATGAATTGGAACCCTCCAAATTGATTCACAGGATTCAGAAAGGTTCGGACATAGACCCAGCTTTAAATGTTTTTAAACAGGGACTTGTGATTGCTGAGATGCTGGGGTGCATGGAGTGTCCCACAGAAGCACGGGAAGCTCCCCAGCGTGCTCAGCAGTACACCCACAAGTGGACCAGAAACACTTCCAGTCTACTCCTGGGTCAGCTGCCGAGCACGTGGAGGGCCCTGGGTCTGGCGGCAGCACCTGGGGCCCCCCGCAGCTGATCACTGAGCCAGGGTAGTGCAGGGAGGAGCCCCTGCGTGCTCCCCAGCAGACCCGAAAGTGGACCGGAAGTGCTTCTGGTCCGCTTCTGGGTTCGCCACCTGGAGGGTCACTCCTCCCCACCCCTCTGCACTCCTGTGGGACACTCCATGCACCCCAGCATCACAGAGATCACGAGCCGCACCTGCTACCTCAAGATATGTAGAAAAAACTTTTAAAGCTGTGTCTATGTCTGAATCACTGGTTCTCCAAAGCAGCATCAAAGCTTCAGGTTCAAATTTGACTGAAGCAAATCAGGAACAGTGATCCAAATCAACGAATCAAATCACTGTCCCTGATTTGGGGCTAATCCAAATCGAATAGGGCCTGCTTCGCATACCCATAGTATTTATACTTGTTTATCATCCACAACAGCAAGCGTAGCTTTCCTTGGACCTCTAATTCAGTAAAAGTTACTCATTAAAATGTGGAAAGATAATCATCCAAAAATGCAACTTGGAACTTGTGCAGCAAAAAGAAAGAAAGAAAGGAAGGAAGAAAAATAGCTCCACATTGTTCCTTTGGGGTGGAACGATGGTCTTTTTGCTTTTGACAACATGGCGTACTTTCAACTTTCAACTTTTCCTGCATCATGTTCTAAAGATGTAGAACACCTGAAGGGGTTCCCAAGTGCTGTATTTGGAGACAAACATTGCTTAAGAGATGGACCAGCAATGCACCAATCTTTTGTAATAGACATAATTTGTCTGTTACCATAGTGGGCATACACATGCATATGACCAGAAAGTCATTACTTCCAGTCATGGTTGAAGAGGTAAATAATATGAGGGGTTCTCTAGAGAAATGAGAGGAAGACTAATGGAGATTCCCACCTGTAAAACAAACCGTGTCAGGAGGGAAAGGATTGTCTCAGGCATGTGACACTCACAGCTGCGTGGGGAAGGAATTAAGGAAAGGCCCTCTGTGTATTTATAGAGTGTTGGAGAAGTCGTATCTATTGAGAACCCCCAGGTGAACTCAGCCAAACCAAAAGAACAACATTCAATGCTGTAGGGATCTTGGCAAATACATTTCTGTGACATTTCCTGGATATGTTCCAGTGGGTACAATAGCTCCTTGCTACAGCATGTTCTCCAGCTTAGTAATGAAATGCAGAGTATCCTGCCAGTAACTCATAACAGTTATCAAGAAAATTTTGTTTTTCTTTAAATAATTTTAACCTGATGCCATGTGCAAAATGATTATATAGCTAATGTGATACTGTGTCTTAAGAGATGGCCAAATGCAGAGCTGGCATGGACAAGTGGGCAGGAAATAGGGAACAAACTACAGTCCCATTCTCTCCTAGATTTATATTAATTTAAGGTCAAAATTACCTTTTGTTCCTGACTCAAAAATGGCAACAAAGCATAATCCTTAAACAAGCTTTCTCCCAGATCTCTCTCCTTCCAGATTCCCTTGGACATAGGGTTGGACATATGGACACAGGGTAACCAAGATCCAGTACAGTAAGGCACAAAACTGCACTATCAACTCTGTGCAAGGCTCTGACCCTGGTATTTGAAAGGCCTTGCATTTCCACGTGTGGCCACCGGTCTTGTCATCAGGTTTTTAAAGTTGTTTAGGCACTTAAGATATTTAAGTGTCCAGTAAGATATTCAAAAGAGCCTGTGTGCATCTTGAAATCAAATTCTTTTGAATATACCTCCAGGTACCTACTAAAATCGTTAGGTCTCGCATACCTTTTAAAATGTGGACCTTATGGAATCTAAATTGATGGCATTTGGATACCAATGGTCTGGATGAAGGTGTAACTGGTTACGTCTACATGAGCATTAATGCACTGTAATTATGGAGCATTAAGTTTAGTACCTGCAATAACAGGTACTAACTTAATATGTCATACTTGGTGCTACTGCGCGGTAGTGCTGGCACACGTTTTACATGATGCTGATGCACAGTAGACTAATTCTGCTGTGCATTAGCACATTAACACAGCTTTCGACACAACACATAAAATCTAGTCTAGTTTAGTCTACTCCACTTTTAGCATCTCAGGTGGATGTGTCCAGTGATACCAGCTAAGACCCAACTGCACCAGAATTTATAGCAGTTAAATTTCCATGACCTGGGCTGCTTTTTCCATACTCATTTGTTCTGTCTCCATCTCTCTCTGTCCATTGCTTCCACCAATGAAACAACAGTGCAAAATTTAGGGAAAAGAAATATATTTTAGGCAAGGCCTTAGGTTCCTGTCTGAATTTTTTCCTACAGACAGGCCTAAGCCACAAAGTTCAGGTCCAGAGCGAAATTTCACCCAAAATTTAAGGGTATCTAAACTATTTTGTAGGAATATACCTAAGCTGTATGAGATCAGACTTCCCCAGTTTTCCAGGATGTTTCAAAAGCTTCTGGCAAGGACTGAATTGGTGAAGCTCATATATACACATACTCCTGAAGGGAAACCATTTTGACATTGAATTGGATTCAGCTGCATATCGGTTATTGTCGAGAATGAGCCACCCAGTGCCTCATTCAAGGCTTTTCAGCCCTGTTCTGCCTCCTCTTCCTTTAAAATGAATCATGTTAGTCTGCAAGCTATGTTGTCAGTATATCTTTTTAGGAACATGGCATCGTGAAATAATGGTCTGGATTTTTTTCCAGCATTCAGTCAGGGCAAGAGTGGGGGGTCTATCTAGCCAAACTAGCTTCAGCACAGTCCAGAATCTGGTGTATAGACCATGAGGCTGGCAGCAATTAAGCGTTCCTGATGGTAATTTTCCCCATGGCCCATGTTCCGGCAATGGTACGCTAGTATATACACCACAGGCACTTCCTATACTTAACCTTTGTGCTTAAAATACTTTTAAAATGCTCCCCCAGAAGCAGCAGCAATCAGAGGGAGACCTGGGATCTGGTTTTGCCAGCACTGCAACTATTAGATCCTGCATTGCTGAGGAGTTCGTAAGCTAGAAAGTTATAGGAAGCCTCCACTCCCTTAGGATCACCTGACTGGCCAGAAATAATGCAGAGCAGACTGGGATGCCTTAGCATGTACATTTGTCCAGCAGTTATAACTTGTGCCTCTTTCTTTCATTGTGGTCTTGGGAAAAAAGAAGTAGATACTCTAGTCTGTCATTGTTGCTGTACACGCGCGTTCACCTTGAATCTTTCCCCAGTCTGAGACAATGCAGTTTTGTGGGAACTCCTAGTTAAAATCAAGGCAACGCATCCCCCATTGCAGTGGTAAAAATAACTACAGCTTAATCATTCAAATCCCAATCCCTCCCCCATTCTCTGTTTAAATTAGATTGTTCCACTTACAGCCCTGCACTTCAGGTGCGGAAATAGAACTAGCTGCCCCTTCAGTTCCAGACAGAAGATTCCCTTAAATTACCAGGGTTTGGATCTGTTGGACTGCTAGAATAAGAACCAAGCTTTTCATCCCACAAGGGACTGAGACTCTTCAACGCAGGCTTCTATGTATGAGAACTGACGTAGCTCAGTATCACGCTAAAAAATATCCTTCAAAATGACATTTTCAGGTTCTAGAATCATGCAACAGTTCTGTTGTGTCAAACCTAAATTACTTAGCATGCCATCCAGTTGGCTTTATTTTTGAAGGGATGCAATATGCCATGGTCAGATTAACATGATACAATGCTGCACAATTGTTCTTATTGTTTTAAGTTATTTCAAGTCAGTTACTTATTATCATTTTGGCTAACAAATATTGACACATCAGTATTCCACCCATGGTTGAACTGACATGAGCATACAAATACGATGCTAAGCAGGCTGGCAAGTACCTTTTGTTCACAGCTACTCAAATTAAAGACAGGTACTTTGGTGTGTCTTCAACCAGAAACAAACTGTGAAAATTCATTTCCCAGTGCTAGCTGAGTATTTTTGTAACTCACTATGATCACACTGTATATGCAGACAGAAGTTAAAAATAAGCTTTTAAACTCTTGCTTGTTTACATAATATTAGCAGCACTTTATAAAAGTGGATGTTAATTAATGCAGCGTTTTAATGGTATTCCTATGAATTTATAAGTATATGCTAGAGAGACTTTCAAAATAATTTACTTTCAAAACAATTGGGATTATCACGATCAAAATAGCTCAAATATTATTTTTGATTCCCACTACCTTTTCCACCTAACCTCACACATGGAAAAGAAAAAAAAAGGAGGGGCAGGGGAGAGGAGGGTAGAGATGCTAAATAAATTCTTTTGCTTAGGTTTTTCAAGAGTGTTTAAATAGAGCTCCCTCCACATCATGTTCTGTTTTACGCATTTCCCCAGAGGCAGCCAGTTGCAGGCCAGGTTTTCAAAATGTGTGCCTGTATATTTGGACACAGAAATAAGTGTGCATTAGAAGGCACCTATACACATGCCTGATCTGATGTGTTCTAAGGAAAATGTGTCAGAGTAGACTCCATTAACCTACATGGTCAATTAATCAAGTATACTGAAGTGTGTTAATTAGAATGCTCCAGCAACCTCAGCGTCATGTGTATTCAGCATCCCCACATTTCAAAAAGACAGCAGGGGCACTTTAACTAAAGCTAATTAAATGAACTTTAGTTAAAGCACCCCTGCTGCCGTTTTGAAACATGGGACGCTGAATTCACAAGACACTGCAGGCATTTTCATTAGAGAGGGTCCCAACAGTCACTCTAATGAAAGCTGCTCTCTCCACCCTGGAGCATGTGTAAAGATGCCCTAAACGGCTAACTCGATACTTTGCCTGCACACACATAGGCTAGAGACAGAAAACACATATAAACCAGTATAAGTGATCAGAAGCCAGTTCAAATCTGTAACAGAATAGAAGTTCAGTGCATATAAACAGCTTTCAAAATGGCTAAAAATAATTTCAGATAAACCTGGATAAGTGTAGTATCAGACTCAACTGATTTAGGTTAAATCAGTTTATGGAACTTCTCTCCCAGATCCCCTCCAGATTCACATTAACTCACAGTCCCATTTCCCAGGATGCTTTGCACCTCCCCTGCAATCCCCCACCTTGCAGGGTTGGTGGGCTAGACTTGGCCCAAGCTGTCTGCTCCAGCCAAGCAAAGAGGTGTGTTTTAGCAACCCCTAGCTACTGGCCTGGGCCACTGCAGGCTTGTGACTGCATTTCCGGAATCAAAAGTAAATGTGTTCACTTGCTTATCAGTTCAATCTACACAGCTTACGCTAATCTGCAAAAAATGGAATCAATTCAGCCTCGGGCTTTTTGATTGTCTATACTTAGCCATACCAATCCAGTTAGCCCACACAGTCACAGGAACTGAATATGTATATTAAGTACAATCACCTGAATTATTTTATACTTTTTTAAAATCAAATCCTGAAGTATTTCAAGGGATGAAATTGTTTTCTCACAAGGTTTTGTTGAAGGTTTTGAGGTGTGTTTTTTACATAAAATATGGTGTGAAATCTCAAAGACCATCTTCTTGATTTAGGATTTATTCTATAGAACTAAGTGATGAGCCTCCAGTGTGAAGGACTGAATTGTATTTTATAGGTCTGTTTAAGATAGTAAAAATAAGAAGTAGGTTATATGCTGTCTCTCTCTCAGAGACAGCCCATGGGAAAAGACAAGCAGGTGGCTTTATACTATCTTTGCAGGGTTTCGATCTCAGATTGATGCACTGAACTCCTGGAGCTGCTCTACCTTATACCAGCCTCCCTATGGACTACCCAGCAACCCAACATACCTTTAAGACTAAATGGTATGGTTATCCTTATTCCATGCTTGACACTCCCCTCGAACTCAGAGAATTCCCCCCTAATATCTTGCAGTTCATTTAAGGCCTAATATGCTTTCAGTGATGCACACAGGGATCAGAGGGGAAGTTAGAATCAGTCCCTAAAATGTAAAGGTGTTGAAAATAAGTCAAGAACATGTACTACCATCCTACAAAATGCTTAGGAACTTTTAACAGATCTCTGGGTGCCCTAAACTCCAATTGGATCAATTGCAGGCGATGACATTGATGGTTGTCATGCAAATGGCCCCCTGAAAACGCCCTATAGCCATGCTGTGATACACATGCACAGCTCTAGAGCACTTTAAAAGTGGCTGGTTGCATGACAAATTAACCCTCATCTAGCAAGGGATCAGATGAAGGCACTACAAAATGGAGTGCCTTAGGGACCTTCTATTCCCTAGGGTCAGTTTATCAGCATGATTGGGACTGGGATGTTGCAGCCCAGCCCCACCTCCAAAGCTGTAAGCAGGAAGGGAGGGAGAGAGAACTGTGGATGGGGCTTTGCCTGACCTGAGCTGGAGGAGGGGGCGCGTGGGTTGGAGCTTCCTCTCACCTTGTAGCCCCCTTCCCAGTCTGCCTCCAGACTGCAGGTAGGCTCCTCCACTGGATCACTTCCAAAGTGGAGCTTGATTCCCCACCCCCTCCTCCCAACCCAACAGACAAATGTCTGTTGTATCCAGGGGGTCATTCTAACTCACGGCACTTTATGTGAAGCTCTGTGAGTTAGAACAGTGACCTGCATGTCTGTCAACACCCTCAGACTTTTGGGAAAGATTCTCAGTAGTATAGGTCAAACTTTATAGGTCAATACTCAAAAGAGTAAGCCAATGGTGCAACAATTTGTCCAAGATATTAGGAATGAGTATATCAGCTTAGATAAGATAAGAAATAACTCAGACTTTCATTTGGACAGGTCTTTTTTGGGGTTCAAAAACTTACATGAACTTCAATCTTGTATTTCTTTCTGTTTCTGAATCATGGAATGGGCTAGAAGTTGAAATGTGCTAGAAGTTCAATGTACCGTGAAGTATTGTTTTTAGAGTGCTCTTCTTGCTAGAAAGCATTAGACTTCTAGTAAGAAAGCCTATTCTCCTATGAGTTCAAGCTTAACTTCAAAGAAACAAGGTTCAGATAAGCGTCTATACTCTTGGGACCCTTCCTGAATAGTTTGGGACAACCAAAGATAATGCCTGATCCTTGAAGTCAGTGGGCACGTTGGGCATTTATACAAATACATTTGTCTGCTCTGATGCGCTAGATCTCCAGTGTGTTGCACATGAGCTGACATGCCCAGCGTTGCATTGCATACATTTGTATAAACAGCAAAATACGTATCAGCACTGCAAAAATGGCAGCGTCGTGCTTTTGAACTAAAACACCTTTGTTGTGTTTTAGTTCAAAAGTGTGCCATTGCCATTTTCTTAGCGCTGACACTCATTTCACCATTTATACCAGGGGTAGGCAAAATGTGACCTGGGGGCTGGTTGTGGCCCACCAGGCCATTCTACCCAGCCCATAAGGCCCTTAAAAAATTTAGAAAATTAATATTCATCTGCCTGGGCTGCCTGTCATGTGGCCCTCAATGGCCTGCCAAAACTCAGTAAGCAGCCCTCTGCCCAAAATAATTGCCCGCCCCTGATTTATACAAATGTATGCGCCACAGCACCAGGCGCTTTTAAAAGTCCCCAGCACTGCAGCGCAAACTTGTATAGAAATGCCCATCTACACATTCATTAGTTCACTATAATTATGGTGCATTAAGATTAGTACCTGCAATGACAGGTACTAAATGTGCAGTAATTCGTGCTACTGCACAGTATCATAGTTGAACAGTATTTGTGTGATGCTACTGCACAGTCGATTGACTATGAAGGACAGATCTAGATCTAAGCCTTGTGAATTCTCACACTTTTAAAGAGCTTGAACTGAAAGTCTTTATCCAGACATTGTGAACATTAGGAAAGGCTGAAACCAGAGAAGGTTCCGGACTTCCCGGCTTGGCCTCATCTTTGTTCCAAACACTTTGAAATCTGTACTACTTTTTGGGTCGTTCTTGAGTTGTTTAGCTAATATTCACGGAAGTCTCCCACTAAAGTAAGGACTGAAAAAAGCTTTCCTAACTGCCTGCATTCTGTAAGTTTCCAAAGCGCCTCAAGAAAAAGGAACATCTACCTTTTTGTGCTAAAAAAGTTAAAAGGACAGAGTGATTCTATGCTGTCTGGGTAATGTTAAAATGAAGTTGTAGCCATGAAGGTCCAGGAATTATATAAGAGGCAAGTATTTTTGTGATTGATATCTTTTAGATCAACTGCATAGTTAGGATAAAGTTAGACAAGACTTCATATACAAAGCTTTCTTTACCAAGTCTGCCATCCAAATATCCACAATTCAAGGAATTCCATATCTATTTAGGGGAATGATTTAACTAACTTCAAACATAATGGGTCTGATTCTCTTATTAGTTTCAACAATTTTACATTTACTTTATCGATTACTGAACTGAGAAGAGAATCAGAAGCACTAGATACAAATATTAATCATAGTCTTTTGATATTTTGGCTTAACATGTACATAGCAGAAATTATCTATTTTTGCTGTTATTTAGATAGATAATAATAACATTGATTATTATATCCGGTTAATTGAAGAAGCACAGATAGCTTTAAAATCCAATTTAGCTTTCGTTATGTAACTTTGAAACAAAACATCTTGTAACAGACATTTCCATCCAACCTAAATAGGTTTTGAAAATGCAAACCGGGGGTTAGGGATACTTCAAGCAAACTTAATAAAAATGGCGAAGCAACGTTGTCAAAGTTATTAAGAAACTGTATCGTCCATGGAAAAGTGATTGCAAATGCAGAGACAATAAAACTTGAAAGATGTTAAAGTCTAGATTGGTTACACATCGGAGTTCCCATTTATTATATTTCAGTATTTTAAAATGGATACTGAGTCATAAACATGGTTGCCAATAGGTCCACCTGGGTCCTATGAAAAAGATAATAAATACCCCTCCTCCGACTTTCTTTTGTCATATTGCAGATATTGCAGTGATTGCTTTGGGGCTTTCAACCAGGGCTTTGGAAACCTTGTCCCCTGTGCTTTGTTTCTACTCCGTAAGTTGTGGTTATAAAACATTTTCATCTGTGTTCTGTATCAGAAAGCATCTGCATTTTATTATATTTCATCTTTATGCCAAGAAAGGAATATGTTTTTTGGAACTTCCGAGCACCATCATATAGTTTTCATTAATGGAAGGAGTGGGAAACCCCCACCATCCAGCCATGACCTTAAATAGAAAGAAGACCCAAGAGAAACTTCATGCATACAAAGGATATTGACAGACTGGGTCTGGCTTATCCCCAGTGAAAGCCCCTTGAAGCTTCACTAGAAGTGAATTAGGCTCAATGACTGTCAGTACAATTTTGCAGTTGGGGAAAAAAAGTGATTGTGGTTATTAATAGTAAGTTAAATTTCAGTATTCCGTAATAGCTATAAATTAGTTCCACTTAAACATGTTCAGCAATAGAGCTAACAACTAGAAACACTCATCTTCATCTTGCATGTGAAATCTAGATTCAGGAGAAAGACAATCCTTTGGAGCAATTTTAGTCATTGTTATTTCTAGAACCATCTATTGCAGACCACTACATTGTCAGTAGGCAAGAAAGGAAATGGATCTGTTTATTAAAAAGAGGACTGTATGATGTAGGTTTCGGTATACAGACTGGAATTGTGGCCTGTAATCCCAGATCTGGACAAAAAAAGATGTTGCTGCTAGTTAGGAAAGTGGAGAACCTAGGTATAATTCCCTGCTCTGCCACTGATATCCCATGAGATCTTGGCCAAGTCCATTAGTGTCCCTCTGTGAGGTCCATGGAGGAAATGTGTTCGTTATGGGTTCCACTATTCCACCATTCATTCCTGCCTGTGGCAGGGGGTCAGGCTAGATAATCTTTTCAGGTCCTTCCTGACCCTAGCTACTATGAAACTATGAAACCGTATCACATATAACCCATAATTTCTTTGATACCAGAATTATATTAGTGTGACGGACCCAGAATGAATGAATCCCCGATCTGCCATTCATTCCCTTAGGCCCCATGAGCAAGTTTAATAGTTTCATAGTTGTTAGGGGCCGAAGGAGCCTTACATATTGTTGGGTCCAGCCCCCCTGCACTTGGGCAGGAAAGACTGCTGGGATCAAAGGACCCCAGGAAGATGGGTGTCGAAACGCTTTTTGAAGATCGCCAGGGTGGGTGACTGTACCTCCTCTGGGGGGAATCTGTTCCAAGCGCTTGGCACTCAACTTGTAAAGACGTTTTTCCTTATCTTATTTCATCTTTATGCCAAGATTGATTGATTTGAAGTCTGAAGCAATCTTCAATCAGTTTGTGCCCATTATTTCTTGTCCGATGCTGGTGGACCTTGGTAAATAGATGCTCCCCCTGATATATTTGTAGGCTGCCACCATGTTCCTCCCGAGTCCTCTCCATTCCAGGCCAAACAGTCCCAAGTTCCTCAGCTTCTCCGCATATGACCTGGTCTCTAGGCCTCTGATCATGTGCATGGCCCTCCTTTGGACTCCCCCGAGCGTCTCCATAGCCTTCCTGAAGTGTGGTGCCCAGAACTAGATGCAGCACTCCAGGTGTGGCCCCACCAAGCAGAGAAATGTAGGGTGCTCCACCTGGGAAGAAATAACCCACAACGCATTTCAGGCTCGGCAGTGCTATGCTTGCCAGCACCACAACTGAACAAGACCTGGGTGTCGTAATGGACAACGACGCCAATGCGACGCCATAGCTGGCAGAGCTAATCAAATACTGGCATGCATCTACCGAGGCATCTCAAGCAGAGATAAGGATGTCATTTAATTGACCTCAGTTTCCCAGTGTGTGAAATGGGAAAACCACAGGACACTTATGAGAGTAAATAAATTAATACCTATACAGTGATTTTAAGTTGGGAATGATTACGTCAGTACAAAATATTATCAGCAGCTCTTTCTTTTTTTTCTGAAAAAGCTACATAGTTAGCACTTTAGCATTCAATTTTTTAAATTTTTGCCCTGTTTTATATTGTTATCTTGAAAATGCACAATAGGGATTTTTTGCCAAATTTTAGCCAATCGGGATCTTCCCTCCCAGATAATGTAAATACAATTAGTTGATTTAAAGCACATTTCACGTTATGCTTATCTACTAAGTGTTTCAGTTATGGCGTTCGTACAGAATGAGTCACTCATACATATTCCTCAAGGAAGAGCCAAAAGATGGAAGGAAAATACAGCCTGAGGAAAAAGTCTATAAAGATTTCTCGCTTTTCTAATCCCTCCTCTCTAATGTTTCTTTGTAAATTTGTCAGATGGGAATGAAATTGCCTCATAACTCTCCAGACGTGAAGAGCATCACTGCACAAAATTACGTACTTGTCAAAGCAAGGGGGAATTTATGTTGGTGTTCCTGAGATGTGATTTTATTCAGTCTATTTCCTTTGTGCACATCATAGCAACTAGAGAGACAAAAACAACTAGTTTATGTATATCCTTTTTTTTTCTTTTTTTTTTTTACCTCTGGTGAATTTTTTTAGATTCTATTTTTCCCTTTTGTTTTCTTATCCCCCCCCCTCCTTTTATCTACTGCTTATTGCTAGTGACAGTAAACTTCCATCCAACAATGCTGTGATGATAGCAGCTATGATTCTACCAGCACTAGGCAGTTCAAACAAGTACGAAGATAATTTCCCAGTGGAGCACACAGGAAGGTGTGGGTCCTTTTCCGGAACCCTGACAAGCCCAGCTCAGGAAAGATTTTGGCTGAGATGCATTTAACACGTCTTCCAGCCGGCAGAATCTTATTTCAATTAATTCTTTCCACTGGATTTTGCACTGTAAGTTGAACTCTGTGGATTTCCTGACTGAAGCTTCTGCCTTTGTATTTAGTCACTAAGGCTAGATTTCCATAAACCCTTTCCCAGAGGTCCAGCTTCTTGGCACTGTTTTGAAATTTTGTAGTTCTTCATCTTTGTCTGGTTTTGATCCTTATGCGTTCAAGCTTGGATTTTCAAAGGAGTCTATTGGAATTAGGCACATGCATCCCATTGAATTCCATGGACATATGACTGACACGCTCTTTTAGCTCGTGGAAATTCTAGCCGTAATTGTTATATAGGCGTACGCTTTTCACGTATTGACGCTTTTTATTTCATTTTGGAAAATGTACAGAGTGGGTAAATAAGGGCCCGATCCAAATGAAATTGATGTGTCTAATTGATCTGTGATTCTTCTAAAACTCCTAGTATGGCTCTGGAGCTGAGATCTGCAAAGCACTGTCCATAAAGGATTTTGGATTTTATTCTTCACATCTCCCAGCCGCTAGGAGCTTTTCTTGCGTTGTTTAATTTTTTTTCTTCATGTTATTTTCCTTGATATCTGTTATGGCAGGTGTGTTTCTAAATCTATCTTGCAAAAATTACTTGTCTCTGGTTTAATGTTGCCATCCTCCTGCAGATAGTCCCACTGAAAGCTTACTGTAGTGAACCAAGCTTATATAGAGATAAGTGTAGCCCACATTACAGTATCATAATATGGGCATGGATTTGGGCTTCACCAACATTCATAGTTTCATAGTTAGCAGGGTCGGAAGGGACCTGAGCAGATCATCGAGTCCAACCCCCTGCCATGGCAGGAAAGAGTACTGGGGTCAAACGACCCCAGCAAAGTGTTCATCTAGGTGTACATTTGTGGAGAGAGGAGAAGGTTACAGCTATATATGGATGTAAGTGCATCTACATGGCTAGTAGGCCACTCACTGAATGATTTAATCCAAATGTACCCACAGAAAAGGGGTTCAGTAGTATGAACCAATGTGCTGTATGACTAGCACTGTCCCAACAGAATAAAAGCATCAGCAAAGCTTTAAAAGTTACTATTTAGGCACAGGCCAAAAGCAAGTAATTGTCTTGATAAATAAAAATGCTATTTTTTTTCAAGATGATGAACAGGAGGGCAGGTAAACCTGGTAAGGTGTCAAGACAATTTTCCAATAAGGTTTCAGCATAAATCGTTTATTCCGATTTAACTTTCTTTGGAACCTGGAGCACCTTTGAAGCTCTGGGTTTCTACAATACCAAGCTTAATGACGTCCTTCTCTATGACTAAGCTCCTAAGGCCAGATTTTGTTCTCTCCATACTCAGTAGTGGGGTGTATAAGGAAAAGCTTTTGTGAAGAAGGCTTTCCTCCCAAACTATACAGCCCACCTAAAGGACCCCATTGTGCCTTCCTGGATAGAAAACACATGGAGGAGGTAAGGATGAGGAAATCTCTGTATGGATCTTCTCAGTATAAGCACAGGGACAGGATGTTTGATAATCAAACTCTAAAGCTCCTTGTGTGACCTTCCAAATGCTACCCAAATGCAGACAAAGCTGGTGTCTCATTGCACACATTCCCAAAAAGAAAATGTGGCTGTCCACATTTACCATTAAGCAGTGAAAGACAGCACTGCATTCTGGTAACATCTTTGAGATATACTCTAAGACTAGTAACTGGCTTAAGTCATGGTTTTGAGCAGGCAAAAGTAGACGCATAACTGTACAACGCTATTTCATGTTCCCTTCTGGGATAAAAGGTAAGAACAAGAATTCTCTTGAGTGCTTAAATAGACATTTCTTTTGCCTATATTCTAGGCTGATCCTACAAGCACTCAGTTTGTGTGAAACTGCCATTGAAGTCAATGAGCCTTTAATGTTTGTCTATTAATGTTAGATATCTATCGGTGTTTTATCTAAGAGGGAGTGGGGGCTAATGGGTTAGAATACCGAGCTAAAAGCCTGAACTTTTAGCTCCTGTTTCTAGCACCGCCACTCCTCTGGTGTGACCTCTCCAAAAAGCAGCTTACCTGTCTGAATTTTGGGTATAATAGCATTTACCTCTGCATAGGTGGAATTGTGAGGCGAGTTTTAACAATGTTGATGAAATGCTTCGAGATCCACGTAGGAGAAATGTTATGTAAATGCCATGCCACACGCTGTGAATTAACCGGCTTTGTGGCACAATTTTTATTATTGCTTTTTTATTATTTTCCCCTCTTTATATTTTCTCTGCCATTTTGATCAGATGTACGTTGTTTATAACCCCTAGTTTACTGGCCCCAAATATCATTACAATGTCTGCACTATGATATATGTTTGGTTGTTACCCTTTTAATGGATAAAAAAAGATTTAAGTACTTCATTCTGTTGCATTTTGACAGCTGTTAGCCATCATTTTTCCATTCACCTGCATTTAGCAATCCCATAAAGGGAGGCAATCTTGGAACTAACAAGAGCTGGGCACTGCAAGGTGATAATTCTGTATCACTTTGGCCTATAAATACCTGACAGGCTTTGCGCTGAGTCAGCAGTCTGTAACAAAGTGGCAGCCATGCCCTTTTATCTGTGTGAGTGTTTCACAGCAATTGGACTATCAGCCCCTGCAGTGAAAATCCATAGTATCGATCAGGCCATTTCTCCACTGTAATTCTTTTGTAGGAAATCCCTGATGACAAATTTTATCTGCACCACTTTTTGATCGCTGGTTTGATGTAAGCGATCTCCAAGGGCAGAGTTAAGCTCTTGGCCGTTCCACATTATCAAGCACTGGCTTTATTTACTGAAACTATACTTGTGGTCACCAAAGAAAATAGAGAGAGAGAGAGAGAGATGGAGAGAGAAGGCTGAAAATTAGGAGTGAAATAATATTTCAAAGAAGCTGGAGTGGGGAGAAAAAAACAGTTGCATCAGCTACTTGACTCTAAGCATAGGTTATAAAAGCATGTGCTGCATTTACAAACACATAAATAGTAGAAATGTGTTTTGATAAAAATGCCTAGAGGATGTGGGATTCTATATTGAAACTGCAGTGTTTATGGACCTCATCCTGCAAGCACTTGCTTGTGTGATTGGTCTTGCAGGTTTTCATAGGTCTGCCCTGTTGAGAAAGGACTAGTAGTAGTAGTAAAAGGTTGAAGAATTAGGTCTGATTCCATTCCCACAATGTTAAGTCCATTAGCGGTTTCATTTAGTCCAATGGAAGAGTGCCTCAAGTTTGTCCAGATAATACTTGAGGTTTTTTGCATTGTCTTAAAAGATTTAAAGCTTGGGTTCTGTGCAGATGTGAATTCAAACAAGCAGGTCCTTGCACAAAACTTATGCACTGTGTTCACTGGTGTTACACTGGGACTTAACTAAGGTCCTTCCAAGCCAAGAAAATAAAAATGAAGCAATCTCTATACCTTTGCCCTTTATAGTGAGCTGCACCTTTCCCATATTCTGAATCTATTTGGGGCCAGAATCAGAGAGAGACATTGAAATGATTCAGATAACAGGAAAGGTACAGCTCACTGTAAGGAGAAAGGAATAGAGATTGCTTCATTTTTTTTCTTGGTTTGGACTTCCCCTGTCCTGTAATCTAATGATGCTCTACCACCCATCTGCCATGGTGCTTGTGAAACTTGGGCATGTGTACGCACCCAAGTTTCCCTGACTGACCCAAGTACCAGACTATACAATATAGTATTTATTTAGTCCATATTTGGCTTAAATGAATGGTTGTAGCAACCTACTGGCTGTAGGTGGCATGATTCTCCGTTCCTTGGCTACTCCAGGATTCTACCTGACTGTCCACAGCATAACGAAGATAGGCTTATATACAGTTGGGTCCTATGTTTGTATCCCTATTAATACGGTTGGCTTTATTTCTCATGGAAAACGGTATGTTTTCTCTCCAAAAGCCGTTGCAGATGAGATGTAATGCCAGATTGGTATTGCATGCTCTGCTTTTGCTTAAATGTTTTCCTTTTTTGGCAGGTGATACAGCCAGACATACTGAAAGGGTGCCTCGTGTTTTTTATTTATTTATAACTCTGTATTTGTGACATATTTCAAATGTGGCATGTACAGTACAGAGTTATTCTATCTTCATTTTTTCTAGTAGGTTAAAAAAAAGTTGCCTAGCAATGAGCTCTCCATTACAAAAATAGTCTTTATGTTTGAAATGTTGTGCTCCGATATGGAATTATGTCACTCCAGTGAAATCCAATCGCTTATTACACATATACCCAAAGCTGCGTAGTGAGAAGATTGAATATGATCCTGCTTGGAGAGTGATGATAATTCTTAACTGCATAATTGTATGTGCACAACAGTTACCTACATTTCAAGCACATTGACCAAAATGTACTGAAATTGCACAGTTTGCATGCAGACATGGCAAATGCAAAAGAAAATTCTGCCATTTTTGTATTTCCTGTTTCATGCTTAAATCTTTGCAAGTGTTGGAAAACAACAACTTGAAATGAGTAGTAAAATTATCCATTGTAATTGCTACACGATCTAACTTATAAACTCATGACTAACTTACAAAATGAACACTATATAATATTTGGTTTATTCTGGACTTTGTCACCAAAATGGTGCTTTTTTCTCATCCACTGCTTCTACAGGCCAATCCAAGTTAAGGTATTAAATGGTATTGAACTTGGAGGACTTTGTGAAAAGCTTCTTGATTTGATGGAGCTGAATTAGGGCCTTGTTACATGCTACACTATGAGCCACACAAATCTGGATGGGTGTTATTGATAGCTGGGGTTTAGAGCAGTCACATGTTTAAGCCAGCAGGGGCCTGAAGGACAGAAAGGTAAGAATCCCTTACCCCTCCCATTCTGGGCTTTTCCCCCGCCCCTGGGTCTTCCCTGGTTCCCCCTACCTCTTGTTCCTGGAGCTTTCCCCCTGCCCTCTGGGGTTGTACCCTGCCCCTGCCACCCCCAGGGCTCCCCACACCCTGCTTACTTATGGTGTCTGTTCCAGGGGAGCAGGCAGGGAAGGGTTAATCTGCCTGCCTGGCACCACTGCCAGGCTGCTGCTCTCCTCCAAGCTGAACCAACCAAGAGAGCAGAAAAAGTGGTGGCAGCTAGGCAGGCAGATTAACATTTCCCTGCCTGCTCCCTGGGACAGACAACATGGGCAGCCACAAGTATGGAAGGGGGCCAGTGAGCAGGGAACTGGAGTGCTGGGATTGGGGGGACAGCAGACACAATCCAGGCCATCAAGGGAAGTAAAGCAGGTCTCATATTTACACTAAGGAGTAACCTAGAGTGATTACACCTTAGTGTAACACAAGCTAGGTAACACAGATCAGAGATAAATCTGCCCAGCAGTGACATAACTTTGAACCATATAACAAGTGCCTAAAACTAGTTTGGGGTGTTAACGTGCAGACAATCCAGATGTTAAGAGCTCCAGGAGCCATACAAAATTACTGTGCAATAAGGCCCTTAATTCAAAGTTTGTCATGTTCTTACCATTTTGCCTTATACGCCCAGAGGCAGATTTTAAAAAGCAGCAGAAGCAGGTGATATGTTAATTATACAGTTTTTATTGCATTACCACCAGCCCAGAGAGCATTGGTGGTGTGTTGGCGAGGTATGGGGGCCCCCCCAGACTTCTGCACCTACAGCAGGGCACAGGGCATGGGGCTCCAACCTTGCCGGAGCCAGGACCCGGAAGCAGAGGTGGGGTGTCAACAACAGGTTGTGGGGCTGCAGCTAAGCTGGACCCAATTCCTGGCAGCAGCAGGGGTGGTGGTGGCAACAGAGTTGTGCCCCCCCCCCACTAGCAGCACTTATGAATCACCTATGCCAGAGAGTAATCCATAATGCAAAGCACCTGTTCCTTAAAATATTTCACCTTTATCCTTTGTCCACAAGAAAATGTGATAACGTGCTCGGTTATCGAATCTGTGATTTGATGGACCAAAGATGAGGTCTAATTCCTGAAACACGGCATATGCATAAAGAATACCCAACCATATTTATAAAGAGGTGGATCTAGTTAAATTGCCTCTGAGGAACACGGTAGTGCCACGATGTGGAGATCTTTCACATAACCAAGTATGAAGCCATTTAAGATTTGATAGGTTAAAAGCAATATTTTGAATTCTACCCTAAAATTGATTGGGAGACAGTGCAGATTGCAGTTTTTGTAGCATTTTGTTTTCTTTTGTGATTCGAGGATGTTTTAGATTTTTAAAAAATCTTTAAGTTGAGCACTGGTAAAACATCTCAAGCTGACAGCAAAGGAAACTAATTTTGTGTGTGTGATACGGACACGTGTTCTGTAGGAACTGCATTAGGACCACCACCCCATTTCACTTAAACTACTGAACAGCCATCAAGTGATAATGACTTTCAATTACTACTAACCTGGGCTGATGTTGAACCACTGACCTTGAAATACTCTGTATCCCATTAACAATTCCCTGAGCCATCCAGTCCCCTGGTGTTTGATTGTTCTGAATACTCCATAAGGGCTCTTCCTCCTTTCTTTTATTTCAGTTTAGAAAAAAAAAACACTTAAAATTAGGGGTGGCTGAGGGTATTGAAATACTCAATTTGCAGTTTCTCTGTGTCTCTAATGCCATATCCAGAAGAGCAGCTTTCATTTTCACTAAGGATGCCTCCTGCTGAAATCAAATTCTTTTTTCTCGGTCCTTGATGCTTTGTCTGTCTCTGACATTTTTTGTACACCTCAATCTCAAGAATCAGTTAATAGATGCTGCACTTCTGCCTTAAATTACACATGAAGACCTCTGAATCCTGAGATCTCCTCACTCTTAGGAACATATATAGCACAGCTGACCATAGATCATACACGAGGAATAATAGTTTCTGACTAATTTAGCCCTGTTTTCTGCTGTGAGGACATGATACTAGCTACAGTGTGGCCTTGGTGCCATCAGCTATAGAAACTGACAGGCCTTAACCCTGCTAGCATGAAAGATCTCGGTTGGGCACCCACGTGACTTTGACTTCCTGCTTGCACAATATCCATCTGCAGAGCTCCATCTCCTTAACTGAAAGTTATATGGATCATTTTATTTTCTTTAGCTTCAGTTTTCTTCTCTGCTTATGGACACTTCTTTGTTAATATTTAATATTTGAGCCCGGTCAGTTGGTGAGATAGGTCACAACATACTGGTTCTCTTCCTTCAATGGATTATTTCATGAGCATTGCTGATGAGGACTACAATGGCTAGGGACAGACGTTACACATAAACCAGTTTAACTGATCAGAAACTGGTTTAAACTTGTAACTGAACAGATGTTCAGTACACATAAACCGGTTTGAAAATGGCTAAAACTGGTTTGAGATAATCAAACCTAGCTGAATGTAATATCAGACTTAACTGATTTGGTGCAAACTGGTTTATGCAATGTCTGTCTCAGATCCCTTGCTGGTTTAAGATAAACCAGAGTCCCCCAGCATCCCAGCATGCTCTCTGGACTGGGTGGGGCACTCTGCTCCACAGCAAAGCTGGCCCCTCCCCTCTGCTCCTTGGCAGCAACTTTGACAGAGACCTGCAGGCATAGCAGGGTCTGCCTGGCTTCCCCCTCCCCTTCCCACTGCCTGCTAAGCAGGGACCCCCTGTCCCCTCTGCCTTACACAGACACCTCAGCATTCGCTAGCAGACCACATGCTGGCTACAGTCCGTGCTCTGGCAGACAGCAGTGTCGGCTTAGGGCTTTTTGAAGCTAATCAAAACTCGGCTGGTAATGTCTTTCCATGCCTTCTTTGTTTAAAAAGAATTTGAACTAATGAGAGAGGCTATTTGTTTTCTGATGAGGTCATAAATGCTGATAAAGCTAATAACATGCTTAGATGCAGGTGTCAAGGTTGATGTCATTTACTTGGATTTTAAAAAGACCTTCGATACAGTGTCTCATCCCATTCTCATAAATAAACTAAGTGGCTGTGATGTAGATGATTACATGGTCAGGTGGGTGGCAAATTGACTTAAAGGATGCCCCCAGAGAGTTGTAGTGGACAGGTTGGTATCGACTTGGAAAGATGTGGGCAGTGGGGTCCCCCAAGGTTCAGTCCTTGCACCAGTGTTGTTCAGTATCTTCATCAGTGACCTGGATGAGGGCATGGAGAGCACTCTGTCCAAATTCATGGACGACACCAAATTATGGGGCAAAGTAAACAAGCTAGTGGGCAGGGAATGGATTAAGGTGGATTTGGACAGGTTGGAAAAGTGGGCAGAGCAGAATGGGATGAAGTTTAACAAAGATAAGTACAAGGTACAGCACCTAGGGAGAAGGAATCTCCAACAAACTTACAGACTGGGAGATGACTTCTTAAGCAGCACAGCAGCAGAAAGGGGAAAGGGATCTCAGAGTTATAGTCAACTGCAAGATGAACATGAGTCGTCAATGTGATGAAGTAAAGCTAACTGCACTCTATCGGGTGCATCATGAACAGGTCCAGGGAGGTGATACTTCCCCTCTGTGCAGCATTGTTAAAGGCCACAGCTGAAGTACTGCTTTCAGTTTTGAGCACCGCACTTCAAGAGGGATGTGGAAAACCATAAGAGGGTCCAGAGGAGGGCTACTCGGATGGTTAGGTCCTGTGAGGATAGATTGAGAGATCTGGATCTCTTCAGCCTCTGCAAGGGAAGGCTGAGAGGGGACCTAGTGGCCGTCAACAAATTCATCAGGGGGTGACAGCAAGGATGCTGTTTTTACCAGGGCACCATTTGGAGTTACTAGAAACAACAGCCACAAACTGACAGAGAGCAAATTTAGATTAGACATCAGGAAGAACTTATTTATGGAACAATGGCCATAAATTGACAGAGAGCAGATTTCGCTTGGACGTTAGAAAGAACTTCTTCACAGTAAGGCTTGCCAGAATCTGCAATGGGCTTCCAAGGGAGATGGTGCTCTCGCCTGCCCTGGAGGTCTTCAAAAGGAAACTGGACAAGCTCCTAGCTTGGGTCACCTGCGCTCTTTCCTGCCCAGGGCAGGGGGTTGAACTCGATGACCTGCTGAGGTCCCTTCTGACCCTAACATCTATGAGTCTTCTCTGAATCGATTCAGACCTATTATTGGCCTCCTGATGCGATTCAGATTCAGAGATTCAGCTGCTGAATCAGGCTGAATCTCCTCTGAATAGAATCAGCAACTAAAGCTTCACACAGTCCTACTAGCCAGGTTAGACTAACCTGCAAAGATTGAATCAATTCAGGCTCAGGCTTTTTGAATGTCAGCCCCTAGCCAATGAAAGTAAGCTTACAGCTTGTTTTTCAGTAATATTTGGTTATAAACACTTGAAATTCAGTTTCAGAAAACATCCATGCCATTCAGTCCAGTTTATATGTATGTTTGCATGAAACCAAGCACAACAGAATAGCTAGCATGAGAACAGGGAATTCATTAAAAATGTAGAAACTGCCTAAGGAGATTCAGATGCCCATTTTCCTCTTCCCCAGAGCTGGTACTTGCCACTTGCCCTGAAGGCAGGACACAGTCACCCTCCCCCACTGAAGTTGCGCTCATGTATAAGAAAGAATTCAAAATTCACCAAGCCAGAAAAAGGGAGCACAATAGGTAGCATGACTCTCTAGCTTAGTATTTAGGGCATTCCCTGGGAAAGGAAGTCTGGAGTTCTGGTCCTAACTCTAAAAACTATCTCTGTATTGTATCCTATATATTAGATCTACAGTGTTAGATATCACGGTGACTTACTTGCACATGACTGAAAGTTACTGATGCTGAAACCACACATCTGCAGCTTACCCAGAAGAAAGGCCCCTAACTCCTTGAAAATTTTGAGAATGCACAAGTCCACCACAGACAAGTTTCTGAACATAAGCTATTCATAGATTTCATTCTCTCTCCTCTTGATGGATTTTAGTCTTTTTTGATAGCTCTCCTAGCAATATTATAGTCTTCAATTAAGCATTTAAAAGGCATCATCACTTGGATGGTTTCTTTTTGGCTAGGTTTGGCTAAACACTCTGATCAGGTGATCAATACGCAGTCATTTTATCTTGTAGGTTCAATGAATCAGAGCTCATGCCAGAAGGCACTTTTCAGTAGCCAGAGAAATCTTACTACATACACCTACAAATTAAATATAGATGGCATTAATTATAATCTTATATGCTATGAAAACCATTAGATTTGGTACACAGAATATCAGTATTGATTTACCTGATGCCACAAGCTCCCTGAGAGTCTAACATCCACCCAAGTAGTCTTCTTACTTGAAAATACCAAAGTGATCATGATTTCTGTATCTATATTGAAAGTTCTATTAGTAAAAGTCATATCAGTAGACTTCAATCAGTGAGCATTGGCCAACGCTTTGACTAACCATCCAGAAATGCTAACTGGGATTAGTCTTTAAAGGATGGAATATTGCAAGATAACAGCGTTTGCCAAATACTTTATAAAAACAGCAAATAACTGAAAGTTACCTAACAGTGTCTACTTCTAGAGTCATATCTAACTTATACACATAGACCATGTCTACACAAGCATAGGCGTTTGTTTCCCTGGGGACAAGAAGCAGCGGCACACTTTGCGGGGTAGGGCAGGCTGGGGCCAGCCCAGCAGCTCTGCTTGGGGTTCTGGGGGCCTCCTGGGGCTGCCGCAGTGGTGATCCTGCTGCTCAGAGCCTGGCCAGCAGCTGGAACTTGGCTCTAGTCAGCCAGGCTCCAATTTTGGGCAGTGCGCACTGGCCCTGTGTGCTCCTCTGTGTCACTCCTATTTTTTGTGCTGTTTTTTTTTACCCCAGAATCTCCTGGAGCAAACCTCTCCCCCACCCCCAATGCTGCGACCACGCTGCAACCTTGCAGCATGGAGAACAGCTGTATGTATGGTATGTGGCACTGCCGATGTGTCTTCAGTGCCACATACTGCACAACTGTGATCAGCTGGACACAGCCATATACTGTATGCCATAAGGTGCTGTCACGCTTATTATGAAATAGGGCTTTTAAACCAAGAATTTGAAACTTACTGTTAGGAGAAATTTCCAGAATTTGGGGGGGAGGGTGTATATTTCTGTGTATATGTATATTCATATACATACAAGTAAACATATACATATATACATGTATGTATATCAGGCATATGTTTATATCCTTTCAACCATGAGTTAGAATTTATTATGCTCTACAAAAGTGTGCTAGACACCTCAGTAGAAAACTAAAGACTGTGAAGTGGCTTACAAATTATTAGAGATGGTAGACAGAGGATGTAGTAGGTTTACATCAATGAGATTGTGTGCTTACTGAGCTAAGGCTAGGGAACTAATGGGTAGAGAGAAAAAAACTCAAAAAACAAAATTCTATATACAATGGGCTGGAACCACAGCTTTGCCAAGTTAAAGGTGTAGCCAAAGTGGGAATGTGTCTAAGCCACTCTTCTGCCCTCCCTGTGATTCTAGAGGTCGCTGGCCACTGTTCTTGGAATAGCAAAAGAAATATGTCTTAAAGCCAGAAATCCTCATTTATGGCTTAGGTTCCTTTAAGCCAGTGGTCTCCAAACTTTTTAAGGTGAAGATCACTTTTTGAAGGAAAGGGCAACCCAGGATCTACTGCGCCCTGGGCCCCTGCCCAGCAGATCAGTGGGGGGAGAGAGGTGGGACAGAGGGAAGGCAGAGGCAGACTAAGGTGTACTGGAGCCCTGGGCAAGCACAAAATTGAAGGCCCCCAGCCCCCATGGGAGCTGGGCTGCAGGGGGGGAGAGGGCACCCTTCTCCTCCTAGTGCCAGCAGGGAAGACTGGGTGGACCCCACCAAACTGAGAGGGCACTTGCTCACGTCTTCTCCCTGCTCCCTGCCCTGCTATGGCCAAATGTGCACACACACATGCACGGACACAGGAAATCACAGGCACGCACACTCTACTCTCACTCTCTGCACATGGACACACACACACACTTTCCCCTTACAGGACCTCCCCCTCCCCCACACTCAGTCACAGGGAGGCAGCCCTCTGCCCCTCCCCCTTGCTGCAAGCTGCCTGTGGCTCAGTTTTGCTCCTCACCCACTCCCCATTACACTTACCTGCAGGGAGCTGCTGCCTGGCTGACCCATGCAGATGCAGAGGGCTGGGCTGGGCCAGGCTGGGAGCGCCACACTGTGTCTCTGCAGGCAGGTGGCAGCACTGGGAAGGGCAGTTACGGGGGGCTAAGATAAATTTTGGGGAGCTATAGCCCTGCAAGACCCTCCCAGCACTGCTGCCCACAAACGCATAGTGTGGTGCAGAGTTTCTGGCCTAACTGGCCTGGCCCCAACTGACCCCCCCCCCCCCCCACCAGGTGGGGGACAGCTCTCCCAGCCCAGGTCAGCCCCCTATCCCTCAGACGCGGCGCCACCCGGCCCACCTCCCTGCCCCAGGTACAGTGCGGCTCTCCAGGCCTGACCCCAGCCCTGCTCCCTGCTCCCCCCACCTCATTGGTGGTGGGACCCTGCTTCCAGCTCCCAGGGAAGCAAATGTGAAAGCCTCAGTTTTAAACTTGGTGCCAAAAATGGGTGCCGAGTTTAAAACTGCAGCTTTCACTTCCCTGCTGATGAGGATCTCAGGGTCCACATGTTCATTAATCCACCAAAGGGGTGGGGGGCAGATTGAGGTCCCTGCAGTGAGTGAGGTAGGGGCAAATGGGGCCCTGGTCAGGCCAGGGGAGGGTTGGAGCCCAGGGACTTGTCCAGGCATGTGGGGGGGCTCCCAGAACTGCACTCCACACCCCGGCAGAGGCCTGTGGGGCACGTGCCCTCCAGATCTGTGAGTGGGGCAAGGCAGCTGCCACTGCACACTGGGCTTTGGGCCAGCAGCTGCAGGAGGGCTCAGGGCACAAAGCCCAGTGTGCAGTGGCCTTACCCTGTGCACAGATTGGGAGGGCACATGCCCCCCAGACCTCCACCAGGGTGTGTGCAGCAGCGGAAAGACCCCCTCATGCCTGGATGAGCTGTCCAGGCTCTGATCTAACCCCTGCACAGACCGGCTGGGGCCCCACTCAGCCAGTGGCACGGGGCACGGAGGGTGATCATCCCACTTCCCTGGCCCAGCCCCAGCAGCAGGGTGTGCAGTTCAGCTGAGCCACATGCGTCCTCTCCCCATATGCGTCTCGCCACTCCTGATCATGGAGCCTCTGACAGTCAGTCTCAGTCTGCTCCCCCCAGACTGAGATCAACTGTCAAAGGATCCCCAATCAACCAGTCAATCGTGATCAAGTAGTTGGTGACCACTGCTTTAAGCTATTGGAGCATCACAAAGAACTCTTACCAAGGCTTGGATTTAAGCAACATATAAGTCCACAAGAATATATATAATCACACAGACCCCTATTAGTAGAACATTAAGTTTGCAAAGTCAAGTGCTCAAAAGTTAGGAGATGCTACACTTATTGTTGCCTGTGATGTCTTAATTCAGTTCCTTTGCCCACATGCCTTATGGTACAGTCTTGGATTAATTGGTTATATGCTGTTTTATTTCTATGGCTATTCTGCCTCGTGATACCACATTCGGTGCTGCTCAGGCATGTTCCATCCACCTATTCATGTTCACTTATGCCCAACCCAAGAATGAGGTAGTAAAACTGTTCCTGTAGCTGCTCTCAAGACCTCTTGAGTGTGCTTGAGGGTGACAACAAGGAAGTACCCCCAAAGCAGGTTCAGCACCACTTTTCTAAAACTGGCATGATCAAACAGGACATGGCTGAAGGCAGGTAAGCTAGCACTGCCAGAGACACAGAGCAAAAACATCCTTAATGCACTGTATGGACAGTGTTCACTTAATGAGCATCTATTTTGTTTTTTCTTCGTTAGTCAATGTTTGACATCCTCATACCAGAAGGGAGCTCATACTTAAATAACTAGTCTGGAGTAATAGTCTGACTTAACTAGTTGGGGAAATTTCCCAGGGTAGACAAGACTGAAATAATTTCATTTTAGCTTTTCCTTATGACAGGTATCATCATATTATGTCTCCCACCAATAATGTAAATAATACTCTCCATGTAACTTACATGTTAAACCACATGAATATCTTGATCATTTTCTCTCTCTTTCCATTACACAAGGACAAAATAGCACTGCTCATCAAATAAAAAGGCTTAGTTCTTCAATTCTTCCTACTATTACTGACCAAAAGCTATCATTTAAATTGTATTCATTTTTTCTCTGTCCCTTTTTTTTCTGTATAGTGGGATATTGAGATTCTCCATGTAGCTTTAAGCACAAATTCTCTACCGGTGTAAACAGATCCTAATAGTCCAGAAAAATCCATTTAGACTGGCTGAGAATATGGCCTGTACATTTTCTGACAGTACTCTCTTAGACTGGATAATTTTAAAATTTATGTATCTGCCAGTCAAAATGTAATAAAATGCAGAATACACTTGTAAAAAATTGATATTTACTGTTCAGCTGTGTAATATCCTCTACTTATATAGCTCCCCAAAGGATAATGTTACGTTACCCCAAATGAAGTCCTCTTAGAGATGGTCCATTTTCGGTTTTTTTCTCAAGTTCCCTAGCTCTATCTGCTCGGGCTCAGTTTTCTTTTTTTCCCTCTCATTTCTTCTTTTAGTCCTTTTTCAAGTCACGCTATTTGAGAAAATTGTAGCACTGTGACAGTGGAGATCAGAAGCCACTACAAACAGACCATTAAGATGATGCTGTAGTTGTTTCCCTAGAAAGGTCATAAACTAAGATCATGTTTATAGCTCATCCAAGGAATCCCAGATCTCAGTGTAGGTAAATTCAGTGCCCCATCTTACTCCCTATAAAGGATGTGTGTGGGGTCAGTCAGGTGAGAGGTACTAGACAAGTGTATGTTTTCCCTCTGCATGCAGTGGAACTGGTCTCTATTTATTGGCCAATATATTAATTTGGGGGCCAACAGAGCAGATTATAGATCCATATATGTGTGGATACAATGCCCATAAATCCCCATGGAGAAAGCCTAGGGGAGTTGAAACCGTTGTTCTAGCATATGGGAAGTCCTACATCCTAGCCTGAGTTCATGTAGTGAATTTCTCCTCCTTTCACTTTGCTTTCATTGAGAACAGAAAAAAATACACTTTTCAGGGAGTGGGATTGTCACCTTCTATTATCATTTAGCCATGTGCTGAGGTATAGTTCTTTTGCTTTCAGTATTCGAGGCTGGAACGCCTGCTTTCACCAAAGACACGGCTGTTTGTGCCATCCCACCGTGGTCCAGAAAGGGGATGCTACAGCCAAATGCTTCCCCTGGTGGGATTTAGTCAATCACATCTACAATATCTCCTGACCTCAGCTTTCATATAGGTCAAGAATCCAAGTCTGCTTCTGATCCCAGGTCACTGCACAATGAGCTGCTGCCACGCTCTGGGCGATAATAAGCTCTTGATTTTCAGCTGGGGGATAGAGCGATGTGCAAAAAAAAAAAAAAGCTGCTCTGTTTTGGATACAAGTGCAAGGGAGAGTTGCATGCCTACTGGTGAGGCTGCCCCCTTTTATATCTATATGCGATAGCAGTGCATCAAACAACAGTGGGCACCATGCTCTGTTTTAACATGGCACATAGCCTGACATGGTGCGTAGGCTTCTGCCATATGTAACAGAAGTTGACAGAAATTTAGAAAAAGGTAGTTTTAGATTGAGAGACAGTGATCAATACTGACAGCCTCCTGCTCAACTCAGTATCATTTCTGAACTGCCTAGAACCAAACGCCAGTATGCAGCACATTTCTTCCCAAAGTTCAAGAGGGTAGATGCAAACACAGGCCGTAAAAGACCTGCATGTCTTGAGCTTGTAGGGGTCGTAATTCTTTCCAGCAAAGTTACCTTTCCTGTTTCTATGAATTACTCTTACATTCTTGTAAGAGATATGGTTTGAGGTATTTATGGTGCATTCAATTCTGCTATCATTGATTTACTGGACTAAACCTGCTCCAGGATATGATGTAAAGCCCCTAATTCCAAAAAACTCTTACATCTCAGTGAGAACAGCATTTTCTGCCCTGTTGCCCTCAAGCAGATGACCAACGGAGATAAACAGAGGGCACTCCACTCCCGGTTGCAATGTGCTTGGTGATGTGAAGGAATCAATCAGACAAAAGCAGATTATTAGAGTGTCTGAGAGAGATCAAACATTGCTGGCATCTTCACCCACACACGGTTGATTTACAGGCAAGCTGATAAAGTGCTGCAGCTCACTGTCAGAAGTACATGACAGCTCCTCTAGCTCTATGGATAAATTATTGCTGAAGCCCATGATAACATTTCTCCACCTAGCAACCAAACATAACAGGATGTGGCTTTTAGTACTAGAAGCCAAAATGATACAAAGAGAAACACAGGAACTCTTCAAGCAGGAAGGTAGCACGCTAGGAGATCAAGGGATGAAAAGAATTGCACACAAATGTACACATGTGTATTGTAGATATCTATGCAAGCTCTGCTTGCGTGCATGTAATAGAGTATTTTTTTAATTGCATTCTTTGAAGTGCAAGTGCAAAAATGTGAATGTATAATTTGCACATGAAATTAGTACAGCCCAATCATGTTAATTGTACTGTTGTACATGCATGCTAATTGTAAGCATGACGCTTTTTAAGTCAGGTCTATATTATTAATGTCCATGAGTAAAACACACACCAGTTTTAAGAGTTTCACTGTTGCCTTTATTCCTCTTTCAACTGCACAAATGTGCCTAAGCACATAGGCTAAGTATAGACAGTCAAAAAGCCCAAGGCTGAATCAATTCAATCTTCGCAGGTTAGTCTAAGCTGTGTAGATTGAACCAATAAGCAAGTGAACAGACATTCACTGTTGACTCCAGGAGGAGCCCTGATCACCTGATGGAGGACTACCACGCTCTGGGGTGTGTGCTGAAGGAGATGGGTGCACAGGTGGTTTTCTGCCAGTGAGTGGACGAAGCAGACAGCATGAAATGTGCATCGCGGAGACCAACTGGGGGCTACAGGAATGGTGCTTCGAGGCAGGCTTTGGCTTCCTCAGCCATGACCAGCACATCACAACGAGAGACTTGCTGGGATGGGACGGGCTCCACCTTTCCCCTAAAGGTAAGCGTGTGTTCTCTTCTAGGCTGGCGGACCTACTCTGGCGGGCTTTAAACTAGGCTCGTCAGGGGAAGGAGTAGACGAGGGTGGAGGAAACATCAGACTGCCAGACCAAACAGCACCCACAACTACAGTCCAGCCCAGACCACCGAGCAAAGCAAATAAACAGGTAAGAGATAGGGGCCAGGGTAACTCTGGGACTAGGGGGTCAGTACACACATCTACAGGAGGCCTCAAATGCCTCTACACAAACGCTGTAGTATGGGCAACAAGCAGGAGGAACTCACCCTCCTGCTGGCTGACACCAGCCCGGACATAGTGGGGATTACAGAAATGTGGTGGGACGCAACGCATGATTGGGCGGTCAATGTCAAGGGCTATAGGCTGTACAGGAGGGACAGGATAAGAAAGAGAGGTGGGGGCATGGCTCTCTATGTTAAGGAGGAATACACATCCTCGTCAATTAGTAAGGAGTCAGGGGAGGGGCACTCTGAAGTGCTTTGGGTTAGGGTACAAGGCAGTCGAGGGGAAAGAGACTTAACGGGGGGAGTCTACTACAGACCTCCCAACCAGGGAGAGGAGCTTGACCAGGATTTCTTGGGTCAGCTCACAGAGGTAGTGAAGGCTAAGGATGTGGTAGTCATGGGGGACCTGAACTTCCCGGACATCTGCTGGGAGGAGCAGTCAGCCAGGTCACATCGTTCACGTAGGTTCTTAGACAGAGTGCGGGACCTCCACCTAACCCAGGAGGTGCACAGCCCCACCAGGGGAGACGCCTTGTTGGACCTAGTGCTGGCCACGGGCGATGACCTGGTGAGAGGACTGCGGGTGCTCGACCACCTGGGCGACAGCGATCATCGCCTGCTGGAATTCACCATCCAGCGCAAGGTGGCAAAGGCAAGCAGTAAGGCAGTGGCCCTAGATTTTAAGAGGGCAAACTTCAATGAGCTAAGATGGATAGTTGGAGAAGCGCTGAGATCCCAGAGGGGAGGGGAGCCAGGTGTCCAAGGTGAGTGGTCGCTCCTTAAGGAGATGATCCTCCAAGCCCAAAGGAAGGTAATCCTGACGAGGATCAAAGGGAGCAGGAGAGCACACAAGCCTCCATGGCTCACCAAAAGCATCCGGGAATGTCTCCTTGCTAAAAAGGAGGCTTACACCCAATTGAAAGAAGGGGTCATCTCCAGGGAGGACTATTCTGCAGTTGCTCGGGGATGTAGGGGGGTAGTTAGGAAGGCCAAGGCAGAGATGGAACTGGGACTAGTTTCCCAGATTAAGGACAATAAGAAGTCCTTTTTTAAATACATAGGAGGTAAAAAGAAGGTCCCGGGTAATGTGGGGCCCTTGCAGGACACGTTGGGAAACTTGGTCGTCACACCAGACGACAAAGCTAACATGTTTAACTATTTCTTTGCCTCCATCTTCCTAAGTAGGGACCAAGACAGCCACCTCCCTGCTGGGCCCCCCTCGGGCCCCGGGGGAGGCACACCTAGGCCAAGGGTTAGCGAGGATTTAGTTAGGGAGCTTCTCGAGGGGCTGGACATTTTCAAGTCAGCCGGTCTGGATGATCTCCTCCCTAGAGTTCTAAAGGAACTGGCCCAGGCCATTGCAAGTCCCCTGGCATGGCTTTATGAGCACTCGTGGTGCTCTGGAGAGGTACTGGAGGACTGGAAGAGGGCCAACATGGTTCCCATCTTCAAAAAAGGGAGGAGGGATGACCCAGGAAACTATAGGCCAGTTAGTCTTACCTTGATCTTAGGCAAGTTGTTCGAGAAAATTATTCTGGCACACATCCAGGAGGGGCCAGCAGGGGACTGCATGCTTAGGGGCAACCAGCACGGGTTCATCAGTGGCAGGTCCTGTCAGACCAACCTGATGGCCTTTTACGATCAGATCACCAGATCATTAGATGCAGGGGTAGCAGTGGACATAATCTTCCTGGACTTCCGGAAGGCTTTTGACACTGTCTCTCACCCCATTCTCATTAAGAAACTGGGAGGCTGTGGCGTAGACACCCACACAGTCAAATGGGTCACCAACTGGCTGGAGGGCCGCACCCAGAGGGTGGTAGTGGATAGGTCCTTCTCAACCTGGAAGGACGTGGGCAGTGGGGTCCCCCAGGGCTCGGTCCTTGGGCCCGCACTGTTCAACATCTTCATCAGCGATTTGGACGAGGGGGTAAAAAGCACCCTGTTCAAATTTGCTGATGACACTAAGATGTGGGGGGACGTGGGCACACTGGAAGGATGCAAGAGGATACAATCAGACCTAGACAGGTTACAAGGGTGGGCAGATGAGAATAGGATGGGTTTCAACACAGACAAGAGCAAGGTGATGCACCTTGGGGGGAACAACTGGCACCATACCTACGGGTTAGGGAACTCCTCTCTTGTCAGCACAGAGGTGGAAAAGGATCTGGGGGTCATCATTGACTCCAAGATGAACATGGGCCGGCAGTGTGGGGAGGCAGTCAGGAAGGCCAACCGCACCTTGGCATGCATCCACAGATGCATTTCAAGCAGGTCAAAAGAGGTGATCCTCCCCCTCTATGCGGCACTGGTCAGGCCACAGCTGGAGTACTGCATCCAGTTCTGGGTGCCACGCTTTAAGAGGGATGTCGACAGCATGGAGAGGGTCCAGAGGAGGCCACTTGCGTGACCAGGGGGCAGCAGGGCAGGCCCTATGAGGAGAGGCTACGGGACCTGAACCTGTTCAACCTCCAAAAAAGAAGGCTGAGGGGGGATCTTGTGGCCTGTTACAAACTAGTCAGGGGGGATCAGCAGGCATTGGGGGAGTCCCTGTTCCCCCAAGCACCGCCAGGAGTGACCAGGAATAACGGTCACAAGCTGGCAGAGGGTAGGTTTAGGTTAGATATCAGGAGGCGCTACTTCACGGTCAGGGCGGCTAGGATCTGGAACCAGCTTCCAAGAGAAGCGGTGCTGGCTCCTACCCTGGGGGTTTTTAAGAGGAGGCTGGATGAACACCTTGCTGGGGTCGTTTGACCCCAGTACTCTTTCCTGCCACGGCAGGGGGTCGGACTAGATGATCTGCTCAGGTCCCTTCCGACCCTAGAAACTATGAAACTATGAAACTATGACTCTGGAAATGCAGCCACATACCTGCAGTGGCCCAGCCCAGCCCAGACACCCGGGGCGGGGGGCACTAGAGCATGCCTCCCTGCTCTGCTGGGGCAAACAGCTTGGACCAAAGCTGCCCAAGGGGAGGGTTGTGGGAGAGGTGCAAAGCATCCTGGGATGATGGGGGACTGTGAGTTAACTCAAATCTGGAAGGGATCTAGGGCAGAAGTTCAATAAATCAATTTAATGTAAATCAGTTAAGTCAGCTACTATATCCATCTAGGTTTATCTTAACCCAGTTTTGGACATTTTGAAAGCAGTTTATGAGTGCTTGGTCACATGATGCTTTAGTCCTCAGGTTTTTATTCTATGCCCCTAAATTGAACTGGTGGGTTAATTGAAACCCATCATATCCATTTTTCTGTCGTGTTATGGCAAGGGGTCTAATCTTTTTGGTTTTTTGTCAGAGCCAGAGCCTGCCCGCAGCCAGGGGCAAGCTGCCAGCATGCCAAGTGACAGGGGGGGCCCAGTCCTTTCCTCCAGTGGTGGCAGCCCCTGGGACCCCCAGACAGGCTGCTAGTGGGCTGAGTGCTGCCTCAGCTCCATTGCAGCACCTGGCCTGATCCAGCTGTTCCCAGAACCCACCCAGGGAGCAGCGCCCGGGGGCTTCCAGGGGCCAGGCTCGGGGAACAATTGAATTGGGCAAACTGCTGCTTCCAAGCTAGAGCAGCACCTGGCCTGCTAGCAGCCCACCCAGCCAGCCCTGGAGGGCACTGCTACCATGGAGGGAAGAACAGGGGCTCCCTGCAGCTCAGGAGCCACTCAACCTGCCAGCAACTCTCCCCCCACCCATGGAAGAGTTGGCTTTGCCAAGAAAAAAAAAGAGAGGATCAGGCCGCTTATCGCTTCTGCTTTCAGTAAGCTCCTGGGGCCGGCAGGATGGCTGGGGCTGCCTAGGAATGGGCTGGCTTGCCCCTGGGGGAGTGGGAATGTGGCAGGAGGGTGGTTGGGTTTGCTGGTGATTAGAGAAGGAGGCAGGGTTGGCGCATGAGTCGTTGGAAGCCCAGGCAGGCTTGAGGAAGCACTGGATTAGGCACCTCTGAGCTGAGGCAGCACCGAGCCAGCTAGTTGCCTGCCCGGGCTTCCAGCACCCCATGCACTGTCCCTACCACTTTCTCCCGCTTCCAGCAAACCCAGCTGCCCTCCTGCCACCTTCCCACACTGCCTCAGGGGCAAACCAGCCTGTTCCCAGGCAGCTCCAGGTGTCCTGCCAGCTGCAGGAGCCTGCTGAAGGCAGAAGCGGTGAGGGACCCAATCCTTTTGTTTCTATGGAGCCTGCCTATCTCTCCCACGCCAGAGGGTGAGCTGACAACCACACCATTGCAATTTGCAGCTTTGCAAACTAAACTACATCCCAATGTACTTTAGTTTTCAGTGTTGCAAACTCATTTAAAACCCCCAAAACTCCTGCATGCAGTGTGACACAGTTAAGCCACACAAAGTGACATATGGAGCCTGTACTTCTGGCCCTGAACTTCTGTTGTGTTACAGATTTGAACTGGTTTCTGAACACTTATACCGGTTTATGTGTAATTTCTGTCCCTAGCCATTAAGACAAATTAAATTTGCACTGATGACTGGAAAAGATACCAGTGTAAGAATGAAGGCAAATGATCTCCATGATATAAGTGGCTTCACTACTTTTAAAACCAGTTATTCAGGAAATATTGTTAAAGAAAAAAGAGATTAAGCCACTTAAAGGGGTAAACACTATTGTATTTAATGTCTTATCAAATATATGTATTGTAATTAATACATTCACTGTATCTCAGAGGTTTAGCCAGTGATAGCTCTCTCTATGGTTGAAAGTTGGGTTAACATATAGCATTATTAGGTATTAGAACATGGAAATACTAAACCTTTTATCCTTTGAAGAGTAAGTTAAGCTTTCAGTGTGGAGCCTCATATTTCTCAAAGGTTAAAGGGTTGCTGTCAACTTGAAATCTATTCAGAGTTGAAAGTAGTTGTATGTCCCAGTCCTGGCCCCACATCTCTCTGCCAATTGTTGTTTTAAAATACATTTTTCTATTTAAAATCAATGTCTTTTTTTTCCTTGCTACTCTTCCTACATCAAGGAGACACCCACAAGAGAGTGATAAAGCAGGTGTGAAAATTACCTATAGAAAAGAAACAATGAACCCTGTTTATACTCAGTATGCTGCCAAGTGGGCGAACTCAAAAGACAGAGAAAATGGCAGGTGAGAACTGAGGTTTCTGACAGCCGCTACATTTAAGATGTGATTAAATGGTTAATTGTGTCCTAAGTAATGACCTGACCACCCATTCATTCAATTAATGATGTGATAAAATGAAGAATAAGGCACAAAATAAGTGTAATAACCATGTGGCTGGTTTCTGTCATGCCTTTAATTGAATGTGTGGCCAGTGCCCAGCCCCTGGAGCCTTTCAAGATGCCCATGTGCTCCAGACTCTCAGCCGCTGGAGCTGCCAGGCAGGGAAGCACATCACTGGTTCCCATGGCTGGGAGCTCCTATCAGCTGACTGGGAGCACAGGGAAAGACAGTGCTTGCTGATGCAGGGGAGAGCCCAGGATTAGGTCCCCCTGCACTGGCAATATGGCGTTATGGGATGTGATGTAGGATCCCACAACTGCTACTCTTGCTAGTCACACGTGGCATAGCAGAACGCACGATTGTTGGGATCCCACATCAGATCTCATTGCATCGTTTCTTTAACATCTTTGAGTGGCCTGAAGCATATCTCTCTTTTTTTTCTTTTTTTCTTTTTTTCTGAGTTCTCGGTGTCACCTTTAATTGCTCTTCCTGTCCTGGTAACTGTTGCTTTTCTCATTAAGGACTTTGCCCTGCCCATGAGCAGATCTGTTTTCTTGGGAACAGAATCCCGGGATTGTGTAGGGGTGCACTGTGACAGGAGTATCTGCCCTACTAGTGTTTGCTTCTGCAATCATGCAGGGAGTGAATGCAGCCACACCATGAGGGCTCACAAGTCAACCTAATTACGTGTTTACTTTTAACTCAGAATTAGTGTTTTGGATGCACAACTGCAGTAACTGCATGCAGCATTTTGAAAATACGATCCTAACTGGTATGTTTTATTTGATCAAAGAACATTTTTCTCTGGGTTACTTGAAGTTGATTCTCCCTTTCTCTTTACCATCTGTCCCGAGGGAGGAGAGGATGCGTGATTGCCGGGCATAGTTTATAATTTTTAGCTTAACCATCCACACACAGAGTCAGGTCACACCCCTATATGTACACCGTGGATCAGTTTACCGTAGACTGCCTGGGCTGGATTTAGCTGCACAATTCCTGTAAATGCCAATGGCAATTGCGTGGCTTAATCCTTGTGCTCTGCATTGAAAAATTACCCATAAATATTTCACCATTATGTTTTATTATTACAGTCAAATTTGTTTTATGTACTTATTATTTAAGGGATAATAAGGCAGGTGTCCCATTTTATGAGGCAATAATCTGGTGTGCTTTGACTCCATGGCTTATCCCTACCAGTGAGCTGCATTATTACTGAGGGAAATGGAGAGTAATAATAATATGTGTCTAAAGCTCTTCATCTAGAAGGATCCTAAAGCACTTCTACAAATCCTGTTAGATCTATGACAACTGGAGTCATGCCAGGAATTCTTTCAACAGCACCAGTTTTAGAGTCTGGGTAGAAACCAGGTTTTAAGCTGTCTTAGCCTTCTCTCCTAATTCTTGTCATGTGCCCACTGGTTTTACACCAGTATGACTCAGTTGATTTGATGTAAGCATGTATAGGACAAGACTCAAGTTGCTGACGGATGTCGTGGTTTGCAAAGTCTTAGGTTCACATACTCTGGCATATGCCTTTCCACTTCAGCATCTTGCAAATTCATCTTTGAAGGAGCCTGAAACAGCTCTCTGCGGAGAACGTCTGAAATAGCTTGTTGGAGTTCAGAGCCGGTCTGTACTTACTGGAAGGTTGGGTAGAAACCACATCAAAGGGAAATGAGTCCACCACTCCATTAGGCAGTGCTCATATGCCAGATGATTTAGAGTGTATTTCCTCGGTGCGGTCACAGTGCTAGGTAGCATTAGTGCCCTTTCGGTAGATATTGGTGCCACTTCCAGAGATAGGGAGCTGTAAATTGTTCTCCTCTGCTCTATGCAGCTTGGTATGCCTGCACTGATATGAAAGGAACACTTAAATCGTGGCTGGGCTGTCCCCATGTGCTTTTACTGGGTATCAGTGACTAGAGGTGAGATTCAGATTGCCTCAATAGCCAGAAGTGCCTACGTGTGTGCCTGTTCCCAGTAGCTGTTTTATGGACTTGTGCCACTTGAGCTCTTGGTTAGTCTCTGAATAATGCTATATAACATGTATGTCCCCAAGTGTCCACCCCCCCAGCTAATACTTGTGTGGCAGGGTGACAAAGTATCTCATCACTCTGTATTTCAAGGGCTTCAGACAACTTCAGAACTTGTGATTACAGGGTTTCCGCTCAGTGGTAACCTGCCCTGGGGAAAACAGTTGCCAAACTAAGATTAGGCTGGTAATGTACGTTATCAGAGGAAAAAGAAGGATTTACCCACAAAATGTTGTCTCTTCTGTTCCTTCTGCCACTATATGCTCTTTCCCTCATCTTCTTTTCCTTCACTTCTTTCTCATTCTTCAGCTGTGCAGCCAGAAATGCAAATAACCTTATTGTTATTATATTTTCAATAGTAAATACAGTCTTATTTATGTTTGTACCTGGAAGTGGAAGCCAGCCCTTGGTGAACTGTACATTCACGATTAGACACGAGAGAGAGATAAGGCTGAGCCTGCTCATTTAACGTCTGACATCCCATACGAATGCCCTAGCCACTTGGATACTGAACTTTCTGACACCCTCTTCCTTACCCCCGACAAAAATTCCTCCCTGATCATGAAAAACTTTTCCAGGGAAAGTTTCACTCATACTGACACAAAAAATGAGTACTCTTGGTTCCAAAATGGTACCTTTCTTGTATGTCTTTTTTGTCTCAGACCAACAAGGCTACCAAGTACACCCCTCGCACATACTGATACACTTTCCCAAAAAGGTCCCCTCTCAACAATTCAACCTTCTGGCCATGAAAAATAAACCCCCCAAAACTGTTGTCAATATTTCTGACCAGTTCTACTCTGCATATTTGTATTACCCAGCATGCTTAAAGTATCCTGCTTTTCATGAAGCAGTGATGTGAACAGAGGGCCAAATCTCGCAGTCTTCAATGAGAGTTTAGGAGCTATAGGCTAGATTCTTTTAAAGTACATTAGGCACTTATTGCTGCAGCTAGGAACTAAATCATTTTTTGAAAGCATCCAGGCACCTAGCTGCATCTTTGGGTGCTCGAGGATCTTTTAAAATCTAGCCCTTACAGAATTCACCTAGGGGAAAAAAAATACCTCCATATTGTAGCTAAGGAATAACATTTGTAACAGATCTATCACCCGCTCACAAAATATAGCTCCATGTAGCATTTACATCAGTAAAACAAATCATATTATGCCACAACTTTCCCCTATTAGTAATTGAATGGATGTCTTGCCTCACCCAGCCAGCAGGATGTGTCAAGAGTTCATTGGATTTATGGATAAGAAATCACCAACTATCTTTCAAGCATTGTACAAGATTATCAAACATGATCTAATAGTACAGAATGAGCTGACGAGGCCGTGATTCAGAAGAGCGGTTGGGCATGTGTTGGCTTAAGCATGCAAATAGGTGGGTTGAATTAACAAATATGAATATATTAACAGAATACAGGAAATGAGGGGGGAAAAAACTGGCAACATTTTTTCCTTTCTCATGGTCCAGATTTCCAAGAGGTCAGCTCCCAGTTAGATATGTAAGGAAGTATGCTTACTCTGAGCCCAACATGCTGCTTTTCCTGAGAAAATCTGGCCCTGTGTTTTATTATGTTGTTTATACGATATTGCACGTTAACAATAATTTTGGATGATTTCCATAAAATAGGTACCACAAAAACTAGAAACTGGATATTTCCAATTATATTACAACATAAACATTTCTAAGACAGGCCATTAAAACTATAAACTTTCTAATGGCACCACTGTAAACTAAACATAAGGATCAAAAGGTCTGTGATAAAGGCAAAGCTCAGAGACATTTTGTATGAAAGCCTCTCTGGAGTCCCTTAGAATTTGCTTGGAATGTGCAGATTATAGAAAATTGTCTCAATTATATCCTCAATTACAAGGTGCAAGCCAGTGGGAGCTGCACCTTACAGCCGACAGCAGAACTGGGCACAGTCAGTCTATACCAAAGAACACGTAGCAGCTTTTATGCTGATCACAAATGTCATGCTCAAGACAAACAGGGCATACAATCATGTTCTGTGTTGCTGGCTATTATTTATTCAAGACAATTGTTATCCCACTCTGAAACAATAAATAGAGCTGGAGCCTGGAGGGCACATTCTCACAAGCACTAACGTTACAGTATTTTATTAATTCCTAATGGGCCATGTGTTTCCTAATGTCTACGGCAAGAAAGAACTGTTGGATCTTTCAGACTATATCCAGGTCCAGATGTTCAAACTATATTCTCATGTAATTACCAGCACTGGACCCACAAAATAAGAAATTGCTCAGGCAACTGCCAACCCACCTCTCCTAACTTTCAAGACAGAAACATGGTGAGTAATGAGAATGCGAAACTCTCCCATGCTATCCCATGCACCTCACCAATATCCCTTCACCCTTTCTGGAGTGATCACATCTAAAAGTTAAACAATATTTCATTCTCCAAGGACCATTTCAGCCTTACCCACTTTGCAAAGAAGAGCACCAGTTGTCATTTGCTATTTTGGAGGGACAGATATCTGCTGAAACATGGACTGAGGCCAACAACTCATTTCACAAACACCATTAAACAACCATTAGTATTAATCATATATATAATGGTATTGCATAAGGACCAGCCAAAACTAAGGCCTTGTTCTCCTAAGCACTCCATAACGCAGATTTTTTGTAACAATTTATGTGAGCTGGATTCAAATAACTCATTGGAATTACAAGTCTTTATAGTTCATTACCAACCTCCAGAGCCAACCAGCTCTCAAAAGACAGATTTTTGATAGAGCATGTATTTTAAAATATTGTGGTTCATCTTTGTAAAGAGCACTGTGATTATAACTGTGGAAAATCAAGGATCCTTCAGTTTTAAATAGAGACTTATTTCTGCAAAACTGCCGTTGAAACCAATGGAAGATGTCTAAACAGTCAACAAATATTGCTTGGCACCTAGAGAGTAGGATGATTACCACTAAGAATACATGGACCTACAGTCTTGAGTTAGGTTTGCAAGATCTGGCTGATCATGTTTAGCAAAATCTGCCAAGATCCCCCTCAAACCCATAAATGAGTTTCCAAATTGTGCGAAATATAATTGCCTCCTGCTTTTTTAAATGAAAGCCAGTAGCAGCAGGGAGCTGCTTCTACAGTTCCCTGAGTATTCATACAGTTTGAAATGCAATAAAAAATCCTTTTCAGTAGCAGCAGTTTTTGAGGCTATGGATATTAGAACTTAGATGCGTGATGCTTGTGTGATCAGCAATACAATTCTTTATTCATGAGAAAGTTAAATATGAAGTATAGTGTTAAGTAGCTATTGCATTTGTGCTTTATCTTGGACTAGTAATTGAATATATGCTAAGCACTGACTGTTGAAGAAAAAAAGATATCATTCTCTGGTATCCTTTTATGCTGCAACTGTTCACCCATCCACCCTCATTTTTCAGTTGCCATCATATCTACACTTCAAAAACTTGATCAAAATTGTTCTGGAGGAAAAATGTCCTTTTCATTAATTATTATCAGGTATTTTATGCTGAGGATTTTTTTTTTCTGAATTTAAGTGAGTTCCCACTTTTGCTGTTTGTTTTATTATGCAGCCCAGAAAGACAGTCCTCTTAGGAGAAAAGAAAAAGTTGCTAACTCCTAACACAGCTGTGACACAAAACTTTTACTTTTTGAAGTTTTGATGATTGTTTTTTCTCATTTTCATGTACTGCTGCACTTCTTCAAAAAGTCAGCGAAAGTAGGCAGAAACAAGTATTAGAAGTGTTGAAAGTTCCTCTTCTCTTCTGACCTCCTGAAAATTATTCTTCAAATTATCAAGAGCCTCCAGTGAGCTGCTAAGTTTTTTCATCTCCATTAAAATGGTGTCTCAAGGTGTCTCCAGACCTTGTAGCTCATTGGAATCTAACAAGCAATAGGATGTACTAGAAGTATTAACAGAGTCAACAATTTTCAACCTAATTCTGAAGACCTAGGAGGTTGATGTAAGTAAATAAAGATTGTACTTATAATAATCTAAGGATACATATGCACATATCTAAGTATCTACAGATACATGCACAAGGCAGGCTTTACGTGAGCTACTTTGGGCACCAGAAATAGGCTAACTATACTAACTACCCCACCTGTGAAAGCACTAACATAACTCAAATATTTCCACCTTGTTTGTTTAGAGCCAGCTTGGGTATCTAAGGAATGATGTATATACATACTCTAAGGAGTAATACTAGTTCAAATCAGACCTGTAGCATTTGTTACATAGTGGGTGCATCTACACAAGACACTTACTGCCCATTAGCCTAATAATACCACACAGTAGTGGGTCACAGCAAAAACCATGCTGATAGCATTATTAGCTAACAGTGTTATTAGGCTAATGCATGATCTGTGTCACTAAAAAAACCACGCGCCAGCACTACTACGCATTTACTCTAGTCACTGCTCAGTCAGTACTTTATTAAGGAAGTGCTAAACTAAATGTGCGGTTTATAATGTGCACTAATGAGCATGTAGACATGCCCACAGTGTTTTACGCTAAATGTAAGTAGTCTCAACTGCAGTATCTGAATTTCTAGCAAAAATCATTTTTTTTAAATAATGCCCTAATTACATAAGGTCTCATACAGCTGGTTAGCTCTGCAGTTTTCCAAGCCACTGAAGTCAGCAAGGGTTGTAGTACTTGGCTTGACAACAGACTGGTCTGTTCAGTGGAAATACTGGCCTGCCCCCTTCCTGCATGACAATTCCAACATGAATAAAAATGAAGATTTCTTTTTGCAAACATACTTAATTGCTTTCAAGTTTTGGCATTTCTGTTACTATTGAATTTCCAGCATATCCCATGGCAATGATTAGAGCTAGGAAAATACCTCAAAATATTTTCCACGTAAACTCCCTTGAATAAAACATTGAATTGCCTTCAGCTGTGTTCACACCCCTTTCATACTTGCTTTCTGTGAATATTCCAGTGAGTGATTTATGGGCAGGCACAATCACTGAAACAGCAAATGTTAAGCGAATGTTACATAATATTTCTGGAGAGCCAATTTTGAGCTTTTAAATATAAGTATACTCACAAAGGACCATCCAGTCAGGCAACAAAAACAATACCATGAGATCTGAATCTGTTCAGAACTGAGTGATTCATCTCAGCATTCAAGAGAGTCGCAGGAAAAAAGGCTTCTAAGCCATATAGAAATCAAGGGTTAAGGACAGATTGAGAGAAGTATTTAGGCATATAGGCAATTTATGCAAACCCCACTAGATACCTAAGCAGGTTGGATGCCCAGCTTCCATTGAGTTCAATAGTCTTGAAGTCACTCTAGGTTTCTTACTTGGGGTGTGGGCTAATTAATGGACCTCCAGGACTGTGTGAACGTGGAGACACTGCTTCTGTTTTAGGAGGCAGCTGAATGGAGGAACCCGGCATGTTTGAGGGTGCTCCTGCCAGACACACTAAAGTTTGCTTTCTAGACATGGCCTACACTGGCCTATGAATTATTCACTCATCTCTAGTAACAGTGAAGGTTGTGAGTCACTGCTGCCAGGCTTATTTCTGGTTTTCAGACAATGATAGTTAAATTCATAAATATTCCCGGGAGTGTGGATTCAGGGCTCCCCTGTCCCACGGGAAGACTGTAGCTACTGAACAGAGTCTTGCTCCCACTCGTTTGCCTTCCTTCTGACCCCAGGAATGTTGTACAACAGGAAGGGCTTACACTGTCCCTACTGGAACTAGTTTTTTAGTGTGGGGGTCAGGGCACATCAGTGCTGTTGCAAGGAGGAGTGAGTGGGGCGACTGCCCCGGACGCTGAAGCAAAGTGGTGCCAACAGGCACTGCCCAGCCAGAGCAAGGAGTGGGGTAGAGCCGCAAGCAGCTCATTTTAGGGGGGTGCAGGATTGGGGGGAGGGTGGCTGTTACCACTGCGTACAGTGCAAGAGTGGGCTGCCACTGCGGGCTTTGTCCTGGGCACCAGATTTCCTTGCCACAGCACTGGGGCACAATTTTGGTATGTGGGAGATGAGTTTCCCTTGGCTGAGGAGGTAATTTAACCTCAGTTTCTCTGTTCCTAAATAAGTGCCTAAACACTCCTAATTATTATAGGCACTTAAGTGGTTTCATGTTCACCAAAGCAGGGTCAATCTGAAACTGTTTTGTGCCTACAGGAGTGATTTAAATGTGGCCTCCAGTTTGATGGTACAAGAATAGAATCCGCATAAAGAAATCAGGTTAGTAATGGCACTCAAAAAAGTGGAGAGAGGTAGTTACTGTTAGTCTGAAGTCAGACAGAATGCAAAGTAGGTTTCTACCTTACAGATGAACTAAACTGAAGTGAACAGAGTTTTTAATAGGCAGGCTCAAATATCACAGTATTTGTCCTCAGGATTCTTGTTTCATTCTGGGAGCAATTCTAGTAAGGGATCCTTCTCCTAGCATAGAGTACCTTGGGAAGACCTGCATTATTCTCTGATGAGTTCAAAAATATCCTCCTCCAGTATTTGAAGAACCTAATTTAAATGCTTTCTGAATGCAGACTTTCCCAGAGGCTGGAATACAGTCATGTATTTTGGATGATCTTTGGCTAGGAACTGTGCAGCTAATGCACCTATCTTACCATGTAGAAGATTTAAAGGGGAAAAAGAAAATGGGAGATAAGCCAAAAAAGCTAGATAAAAGCCTGCAACCTACATTAATACATTTTTAGAAGATGGACACGGTGTGTTCTTCCTGTCCAAATATGCTAACAGTTAGGGGCCTTTTTTATAATGAAGAGTGCTTGCTTGTGGCCACTAACACCATATCTGCGCCTTTGACACGCTGAACAATCTCTGAAAAAATTCATGAGAGCAGAGCTGTTTTACTTCTAGCATAAATAATATTTAGGAAACAAAATATCATATAAGCTTTCTCTGAGACCTGGAAGAGTCCATGTTGAGCTCAAAATAAGGGGATATTTGGTATATTTTCAAAGCCTGCCACGTCGCCTTGCCTTTTGAGAATTGAATCCAAGATGCGTGAGCAGTCCACAGTTTTCCTCCCTATGTTTGCCTGTCTGAGTGCCCCCAAGTAGGTAAATGAAGTCACATCTTTATTCTATTAATAAGGCAGTTTGTTTCAGCGCTTCTTTAATTTCCTGTATTTTTCTACTGCAGACTTAATCCACCTTTTTTTTCTCTTATCCAAAGAATGATAACAGGGTTTCTATAAAAATGAGCATTCATGATCAAAGACTAGCTCTGTATCATAAACAAATTACAACTGGGCATGCTTTGAAATAGCTTAACCTAATTAAGCTCAAACACTTTTGGCAAAAGCTTAAAAAAAATTGGGCGTAATTGGAGCTCCATTCAAGTTCAGCTGACTTCATGTTTTTAGTTTTGTCTTATTTTGTTTTTCTTTTCTTTTAGAGCTTCGCATAAACAAAACATTTTGACATTGTTGCCTTCTCAGGGAAAAAATGCTGCTGCTGTAAACTTGGAGGATAACTTTTCAGAATTTAGCGTTCAGGCGGCTTCTTTGTGGGCTTGACTTTGCATTTTGTTGTTATGCAACTTTATATGCCAAATATATGCTTAATTGGCACACACGAATGCCATGATCATTTGTGCACATTCACTAATCCTGCCCACATATAAAGATAATATGAATTTGTGCATCCAATATGCACATGGATTCATGATAATAGCATGTGCCTATTTGAAAAGCTCCCAGTCTTCGTGCCAAACTTGTTTATAAAGCACTTTTTCTGATAGATAAAATCAAATGCATTTCCTAACCACAGATACCATCATTACCCCTACAAGTCAGAAGCACCATCATATTTTTAATGAACGCTTAAGATAATTGTCTTGTTCTGCCTTACAGCTGTTTGGACTGTCTTACCCTACGGCCTTAGGTAGATCATAAAGCATGCCCTAGTATTATCACAATAATGCTGCAGCCAAGGAGAGTTGTATTAACATGAGTGACAGCCCCTATATTTTTTGAATACTTTGTTAGGCTGGGATTTAGTAGCACAAGGAATTAGGGTGCAGGAGCCCCAAAAGATTTGAGAATCTCTATCTCCTATAGGCTCTTTTGAAAATCCCAGCCTGAATTTCTATCTGCATCTTGAAAGTATTAAAACCTGGGTGGCTATGTTTCAGATTTTCTGCCTTACAGGGGTTTTGTTGTTTGTGTTTTTTGGGTTGCGGGGGTTGGGGGGGCTGGTTCTTTCTTTTTTTTTTTTTTTTGCAAGGTCTTAGGCCACAGCGGACTTCAATGTCCCTGGTTG